>NC_088866.1:20090823-20179915 GCF_032884065.1 Artemia franciscana
CCATTTAACTTTTTGGGCTCGGAGGTTATCTTATATTATTATAAAATAATATAAAACCTACCATTTAATCTTTTGAGCTCGAAGATCAGGAGCTTAACTGTCATTTTGTAAATAAATTGTATCGCTTCTGTGTCATACTTGATTGTTTGCAAGAAAATATAGCCTATTAGGCTTGAAATAGGAAGCTTTGCTTTTTCAATAAAACCAAATCATTATAATATCAAGATATAATAGAAAACTAATGAAAATAAACTGAACTTTCAATAGATAATTATTCAATAGATAGATAATAATTATATAGATAGATAAGAATTTATTTCAATAGATAGATAATTCAATAGATAATTGTTAATCCCAGCCACTGAAGATTTTATTTCACAATTCTCTTTTTTTATGATTAACAAAAAAAATTATTAAAATGTATTTGGTTGTCATTAAAGAGCAGATGGAACAATACCTTTTGAAGATTTACGAATGAGTGAGGGGAGTAGTCAAACTTCTGTTTGTTCTAATTCCTTTTCGTTTTAAGTTTGACTTTAGTATTCTTTTTAATTTATACTCATTTTAGGATTTATATCTATATCAGTGTTTGTTATCTTTATGTCGGAAGTTATTTCTGTTTTAAGTTATATATTTTAATTTTGTGCGCTTTGGGTTTCATTTATTTTTGGAGTAGCTTAGCCCTCGCGTGTTTCTGTGATTTCAAAATAAAGCTAATCCAAAAAAATTCTCCCTTGTAAAATTCACCCCTCCACCCGAAAAAAATTCTCCTAGACGGAAAAGCTAAAAAAATCCCCTCAGTTCAGCATTTCCCTTCATTGGAGAATCGAGTCCATAAATCTAAATACAAGATATTGCTTATACTTAACACACAAGTATTTTTTTTTCATACGCCATGCTCTCCACGTCACGGACTAAATAAAGTTGTCCTCTACCCTAAATTTAAATGGATTATTTATTTTCGTTATATATTTTGATTATTAAGTTTCACGTGGGTTATATAATTATTTTGGTTTATTTTGGTTATATATTTAATTTGGTTACACATACAGAGTCGTAAAAACATGTGCAAAAAATTAATTTTAATACGAAAATCCCCATTGTGAATTCACCCCCACCCAGAATGCAATAAATTCCATACATATTCAGTTAGTTGATTATCACTGGCTCAATTTCCAAAAGGATCTGGAGCCTGTTTAATATACATGGCTGTTCCTCAGGAATCATTGTATTATTTTCTTGATTAAAAATATTGGGCGGATGGAAAAGAAATTTAGAAAGAAAGAATGCCCAAGAAGTTTATTCCTTTGTTGTTGTTTTCAAAATATTTAGAAATAAAAGTCTTGATTAAAATTTGGAATTTGAAATTTGAAGACTTGCGTCGGCTGAACTTTCAAAAAGACTTAAGTGGGATATGTAGATTGTTACATGTAAAATAATACCTTGAATGCGAAAACAAGTTGTCTTTGGTAATATGTGCAATTTTGTAAAATGTGGTTTTCTTCCTCCGTCACTGAAAATACGCCTGTGTTCAGTGGTGAAATGGTCCCAGGATCTCGCAGAATGTGTCATGTGTTATTCTTGGCCGCTTTCATGGCTGCCCGAGTAAAGGCAACCTATTGAGGGGTGAACCACTGCTCATGGTAGCCAAATATTTAAAAATGCTTTTTGAAATAATTCAAAATAATGAAATATTTAAAAATGCTTTCTGAAATAAAAAAAAAATGTCAAGTGCGAACAAAATCCCATTTGAAGCTTGTTCTATGATGTCAAATATCTTAATGGCAAAGTTTGTTGGGAAAATATACGTGAATTTTTTAAGACAGCCTAAAAACCATAGAAAATGCCTTCAGGTTTAAATGAAAACTGCACAATTTGAATTTTGAAAAAAATGCAATTTGAAAAATGCACAATTTCGAAAAACCCATAAAATCCAGGAAAGTTACAGCCCTTCACCCTAAGAAAAAGGAAAATCAGTTTTTGCATAGTTAGCACTGATGTGTCCTGTTTTTTGTGGCTGGAGGGGGGGGGGGGTCCTAGCCGTCACCGATGGATAGGCTGAATAGGGAAATAGGGAAAAACCATAAAAAACCATTCAGCTCTGAATAGAGCTGAATAGGGAAAAACCATAGAAAATGTGTACTGCCCCATTGTTGGCTACCTGACAATAAGTTTTTACCCTTAATAAGGAAGATATAAGCTTTAGTTTGTGACTGAGTAACCCTTTTCAAGGTTTCCACAAAAAAAATTCTATATAATTGGAGTGGAGTAAAAAAAAAAAAACCTAATTTTTCATAGTAATGAATGGTAGTTAAATAATAATCCTTTTCAATAACGAAAGTATAAAAGCCTAAGTATTAATAACATTCAATCAAAGAATCAGCTTTTTATGGTGATCCTAAATATGTACTTGTTTATTAGTAATTTGTGCAGTTATCAGTACACAAGGAAGTTCGTATAATTATAGAAAACACAAGGAAAACAACTTAATAAGGGGGTAATTTCGGTAAAAATGTGCCATCATTTTTTGTCCTCATTGCAAAAGTACCCATAAGCTGATATTTGAAGCCACTATAATCAGAAATGTTTCTCCTGAAAGGAATTCTGGGAATTATTGTATTTTCCCTCTGAACGGATGCGTTTTTTTTTTTTTTTTTTTTTTTTTTTTTTTTTATTATCTTTTTTCCAGTAGTGATTGTACTGATCAAGTTGTAACTTTGAAAAATATTTAATTGTTACAGTTATCAAGTACAAACGCGTCGAATACATTGGTTTTAGTATTCAAAATTACATTAAAAATATTGAATTAAAAAAATAACTGATTTTCTTAATTTTAGTTTCAATGTTTTACATTTAACAAACTACTTTTATAATGCGTTACTTTTTATAAACATTTGAGTCTAAAGGCATTAAATATTTTGATGTTTGATAACCAAGTTCAAAACTGTTGATATTGTAAAAACTATCCGTCCAACGCTTCGGCATTGATCAACAGAACTGAATGGGGGGAGTTTATATCTTAGTTTTTGTAAGTAGGCTATTGTTTTGTGCATTTATTTGTAATTAATTATTTTTTTCATTTTTATATACTTTTACTTTAATTGACATTGTTTGACATAGTTCCATGGCCATTAGGAAAATGTTTGTCTCTAAGCTTCATTAAAAATAACAAGTTTTTTCAACTGAAAGTAAGGAGCGAGATTAAAACTTAAAGCGAGACTCAAACACTGTTCAGGCTACAGTTTTCCGGCACTTTAAAAAAAGTTACTTGTCGTTTCTAATTATTGTTCCTTTGTGCCTCATATACGTAAAAAATTTTTTCGTTTTAAGTTACTCCTTACTTTCAGTTGATTTTTTTTTTTTTTTTATTAAATTTCTGATAGTTTTTCAAATAATGCAAGGATACCTGGCTCCACCTCCTCTTTTCCCTCCCCAAAGAAATATCCTCTGGGCAATTCTATTCAGATGAAAATTTACAATTTTCAATTGCTGGGTCTATTTTACATTGACATGTAACAAGGCACTTTCAACCTTGCGGCAACGGAAATCGAACCCCATGCCCCATCTTACCAAATACATTATCGATCCACTGTGCACCCTAGGGCTGTCTATATCTTCGACGATAAAAAGATTTCGCCGGCAAATAAAAAAAAATTATTATGTTTTGCTCATGAATATGAATAAAAATAAAGCTGGTATAGTAAATTGCAGTGGATATTTTAGATTTAAAGAAGATTATTTATTGCTATCTGTTTATTCGTATTTGAATATTAGTGTAACTGGCTAGTAAGATTTATTAAGAATTTTAGAGTTTATAAATAGTAGGAACATAGTAATAGATTGGTATGATGACCACTATAGATAAACATGAAACTAACTAAATTAAAAAAAAATACATTGAAGATGCAGGGTTCTTATTAAGTTAACAAAATAGTTTACGTTTAATCAGGTTATGTATGAAGTGAATCTTAAACTAAGCAGCTTATTGTTAAGAGAATTCCGAATAATAAGGTTCAATCTCTGATTCAAAGGCTTAGATATCCTTCCTTAGATCATCTTAGGTCTCCGTTTCCACTTCTTCAGCTACAGTGGGAAGGTTTTGAAACTTTTGAAACTTTTTTTTTTTTTACGACGCCAGTTTTGCAGCTTTAACCTGAGAGATTGAACTTTATCCTGGAAGTTAACAATTCCAAGCTCTTGACCCTACAGTTTTAAATTAACTTATTTATATAATCTAAGATGTCAGAAAGTAAACTTTTCTTTGGATCCAAGTCTCTTTACTAAAGTATGTCACAAACTCTTGTTAGTACCTCATGATCAGAGTTCATTTAATTGCATGTGTTTTTGACCTAATAGGTTTTTTTTACTTTTACTAATAGGTCCTAAAATTATACCGTGAATGGGAGGCCCCTTGGATCAATCTCAGGTAAGATCATATTCAATTTCGGTAAAACGCTGTTTTGTATTAATAACAACAGAGACCACACTACTTTTCCATCATAAAAAAGCAAGAGATACTTAAAACTGATACTATTTGCAAATAGAAACTAGTTAAGTGAATATTTCATCTGTATGTCATGCTGCCATTTTCAAAAAAGATATCTTCTATCATGCAAAAAATATTAAGATGAATAGACCCCATTTTTTGGATGCATTTTGCCAAAGATTGTGCTTTTTGATTATCCACATCTGGCCCAACAACAGCCAGGTTTTCCTCTAACAGGATGGCAGGAGGTTGGAGTGGAGGAGTAGCACGTGCAGCTGTGTTGGTCTGGTGCTGCTGTGAGTTGTTCATAGTAGCATTTTCTCTTTAAAAATATATTTTTAAGAAAAAAAATGATAACTATCTTGCAAAAATGCGCAAAAGTACAATGACATTTTCTCCATATATATATATATATATATATATATATATATATATATATATATATATATATATATATATATATATATATATATATATATATATATATATATACATATATATATATATATATATATATATATATATATATATATATATATATATATATATATATATATATATATATATATATATATATATATATATATATATATATATATATATATATATATATATATAAATGAATTACATGAATATATAATGAATTATCTGTAAATAAAGACGCTCCATTTGACCATCAAGCAGTAAGAATGTAATTAAGAAATCCGATATTTATTGGCAATCACGCTGGAATAGAGGTGGTGAGAGATAAGTAAGAAGAAGGGGCGGGGGGTGAGAGACTTGGTGGCCGTGGTACTCGCCAGGCTTACCCCTTAAATTACGGGGACAAGGTAGTCAGCCTTCAACGCTTGCCTCACTTCTCTCGTAAGGAAGCCCCAGAAGAATGGTGGTTCTATACATGTGTTTCCAGTTTAAAATTTTCTGGAGCGGAACATTACAAAAGGAAAAGATACAGTTATCAAGACTGCATCAAAAAATTTCGCAAAAGGTGCGATAAAGCAGGCACAGGAAGTGTGCAAAAGTGCCTTGAAATTTGATATTCTTGAAAGGCGCAGGGCTTCGCATCCAAGCGTAACATTTTAGGCAGATTTCCATGATCTGTTAAGTGGTTTTTTAGCACGCAAGGAGGATCCATCCTCTTTGTTATAGTTGATCCTTATGATGTACCATCTATCCCTAATGAACCAAGTACTATTGTAGCAGCTTGCTTAAACGAGTGCGTGTGGATGCTAAATTTTCTCGTTGAAAAGCAGGAAACCTCGATACAGCCATCAGGCCCTGTAGTCTGAACCCCAGTGCAAGCTAAAGTGCAACCTTCTGTTCCTGTTGTGTTGATCAATGTTCTGAGCAGCTTGAGTATTCGAAACCTAGTTAATACACGTAATTTTGAGGAAAACTTGGTTGTGCTGACTAGGTCCAGCATATTGTGGCTATAATAAACAAGATAGTAATACATCTGTTTGACGAACAATCAGCGGTTGCTGCTGTTTCCACAATACCGAACATGCTAAATATTCGAACGAAAGTAGTGAGGCACGAGTATGCCGGCATTATCAGGATGGACCAAGACAATGACCTTTCACAAATACCTATTCTTGTTAACAGTGTGAATAGCACAACTAGATTCGGTAATACGTCCGTTGTCCAGTTAAAATTTATATCAAAAGATAAATTACATCGTGGTATTAGGCACCGAATCAATATTGAATATGGTTTGTTATAAGTCACTTTGCCAGATCGAGAAGGCTTTGGTCGTTTTTCTAGAGATTGTTCTAATCTAGCTAAATGCAGCAAATGTGCCAGTAATTATAGCAACTGTAATAGGAGCTGTTCGGCGCAGTCCTTTATCTGTTGCAGCTGGGGTGGAAGTCATCGAAGCAACAGCCTGTCGTGTTCAGAGGTTAAGAAACACCTTCCTGTTCGAGAGCCCGACGTTAGAAATGAAACTATAAGCCGTGTGTCTTAATATGGGCTCTATTCCTAGTGATATAGTTTCTGTATTTGTTCAGAAAATTAATAGCGCCCGAGAAATATTTGAACCTCTTATTTAAGTACGATATGGTCTGTTTATAGTCAAACACTAACTCAATGTGGATAATTGTCCTATGCTAGAAGTTTTGTCTGACCATTTATTTTTTATTAGACCTATTGAAACTACTACTGGCCGTCCATATGATGGCTTATTAGTTGCTGTAAATAAGAAGTTTAGATGCAGTTTTTATGAACCTAGAGATCTAGCCATTCTGTTCAACTGAATCGAAAACCTAATAGCTATGTCTTTGGGGACGATATAATCCCCTACAGTCCCCGGGGAAGGGGCTGCAAGTTACAAACTTTGACCATTGTTTACATATGGTTATTATGGAGTGTACAGACGTTTTCAGGGGGACTTTTTCGTGTTGAGGTGGTAGTGGTCCGGGAGAGGGGAAGGGGGAGGGGTTATGTTGGGGATCTTTCCATGGAGGTATTTATCATGTGGGAAGAGAACTTCCATGAAGGGGGCGCAGTATTTTTGTTCATTATTAAAAGCATTAAAACTTAAAACAAACATAAAATCTTACGTATATATGGGGGTTCGTCCCCTCCAAAATACCTTGCTCTTCGCACTAAAGTATTTTTAGTAATTTCAACTATTTACTCTACGGCCTTTGCGATTTAGAGGTCATTCTTAAAGATTTGGAGTAAAATTCAAGCTTTAGTGTAAAGAGCGAGGTATTTACGAGGGGGAAAACCCCCTCATATACGTAATAAAAAATACACAAATATAGAAGTTCGCTATCTAAATTAATCCGTAAGGTACGTATGTTTATTACTAACAGAAGGTTCGTATAAAAAAAAAAATTGCGTTTCTATGTAGCCAAAAATTGGAGAGCAACTAGCAACAACCTCCTTCATTCTTTTTTTTTTTATCAAAATCAAAACTATGAAGAAATCCATTTAGCAAAAAAAAAAAAATATACCAATTTTATTTTGATTACTCATGTGCAGTGGGCCAAAATCAAACATGCATTAATTCAAAAACGTTCAAATATTAAATAAAAAAAAACATGTTTTTTTACTGCAAGTAAGGAGTAACACTAAATCTTAAAACGAACAGAAATTACTCCGTATATGAAAGGGCTTGTCCCCTCCGCAACGCCTCGCTCTTTACGCTAAAGTTCTTTCATTGTTTCAAAAAATAGAGTTGTAACAGTCAAAACTTAGTGTAAAGAGCAAGTCATTGCGGAGGGGAAAATCTTTTTCATATATGGAGTCATTTCTGTGCGTTTTAATGTTGCTCCTTACTTGCAGTTAAAAAAAAACTTTTTTTATAATTAATATCAAAAAGACTTGAGTCATTTGTTGTTTACTGAAAACTCAAAAGATTGCTTACATTAAAATTTTTGTTTAGCCAATTGATTTTCTGTAAATTAAATTGAAATATTCTCTTTTTAATAACATATATACAACTTAGAAAAAAGAGTAACTTTAGAATAATTTGCTTTTCTGAATTTTCCTCACCTTAACCCAGCGTCAGTATTGCCAGTCTCGGAGATTCAATCTTCATTTAAGTGAGCTTAATCATGCAATATCATAAATCCAAAAGGATGTTTTTGAATGGTTCTTAAGTAAGAGGACGCATGTTAAATACATTACCTTTCATTAGCTGTGTATAAGTACTTCAGTTTTTTTTTTGTTTTTTTTGCGTTCAGATTTAATTCATTATTCATTTGTCGTAGTACATTTTCTTGAAAAAAAAAGATAAATGGACGGATTATTAGGTGAGTGAATTTGAAATCGGACACAAGAAAACATTTTCTTATGGATAATTCAAACGTAAAATGAACAGAAATTATTATAAAAGAAGAAATCAAGACTAAAACACAATAATTTACAATAAATAATGAAACCGAACTTAAAATACCTCAACCCGACAAATTCCCCCCATATTCCCCCTGGAATATGGGTTTAAGTTAGACGCAATGCTATAGCATTCACCTATACTAAAGAGCCAGAAGACTTCAATGTAATATTTCTTTCCTGGAGGCACTTCATATGTAAGCAGTGGTCATGTAAACTTCGGACGGGGTTCATTTGGATGCAAATTAAATGTTCTAGTGTTTTTTTAAGAGTCAAAAGTGATTGAGGGCATCTCTCTCCCCTACGAAATTTTACCCCTAATCCCCCTCTCCTATGCCCATTTTACCCCTAACAAATCCAATTAAATATTCTAGATAACCATTTTGCTCAAAATAGTTCAAAGATCAAATTACCATACCTCCAGAACTGACAGCCCTGTACCAGCATTCAATGCAAAGGTTGTAACTTATGAAGTTATCCATTGTTAAGGTATAAGTTGTTATGGAAAGTGTGTTCATACAAACTTTGGAGACGGCTCATTCAATTGGAAATTGAATATTACAGTCATTTTTGAGATTCAAAATTGATTAGAGGGCAACCAACCCCACGCCTCTTTTTTATCCTTAATATATCCAAGCAAAATTTTGAGATAGCCATCTTATTCGAAGAAGTCGAAAAGTCAAATAACTATACTTCTAGGGATAACAAAGACCCCCCACAGGCCCTGGGGAAAGTGTTATACACTATATAGGTTAACGATTGTTTATATATGATGTTGATCATTGGGAAAAGGCTGCGAGTTTGATTTTGAGTATCCAATACGGTTAAGGGCATGAAGGTATAAACCTTTAGAAAATGTTGATGGGGACAGCAAACAAACTCAAAACACACTATATGCAGGAGGTCTGACGAAATAGTAACTTAATTACCTTAATTCGCACTTCGGAGCGAAATAAGGTCCAATGTTGGATCTGTTCGGCTCCATTGTTGAGATGGCTGTTGATCCATTGTAGTTGAGAGTTAAAACATTTTACACAGAATATAAAAGGACAGGGTTGTGACTGTGTTTACAGCCCAGTGACATGCTTCCGACTAAGAGTGTGCTAGGATAAACACAATTTAAGCCCACTTGGTAACAGTGACCACGGATAGGTATGATCGAGGGGAATATTCTTCTGTAGTTTAGAGTAGACACCACAGTACATTGTCAATTTCTGATAGGGTATGTGAATTAGTTATGTATGACAAGCAGCATCAGCATCCTAGCACAACTCTTTTTTATATGCATATATAATATTCACTATTTACGAGACAAAGACGATGGGCAGTTCCAGTTGGATCTTGAAGGTTCGGCTTTCCATTCTTTTCAGAGTCTCCTTTTAAAAACTTTAGCTGATGTTGAAGACTCTGTCTCCTTGCTTAAACAGTTCCAATCATTGATGACCCTTTGGCTAAAGAAGTCTTGTCTGATTCTACTGTTAACTTGGGGCTTATGAAGCTTCTTAGAATGAGCTCGTGTCTGTCTTTCGCCGGAGTTATTAGTATATAACTCCGCTTGTGTCAGAAGGTCAAAGATGGGAGTTTTATTTTAAATAGCCTTTCACTATATGGTTTCTCAACAATTCCAGAGATAAACTTGGTGAACTTCCTTTGTACATCTTGAATCAACTGTACATCAGATTTTTAAAAAGGACCAGCAAGGTAGGTTCCAAAGTCAAGAACTGGTCTCATAATCGCCTTGTTTAGCTTCAAGAAGATTCCATGTGATCGGCTAGTAAGTGTTCTTTTAATATCTCCAGGGCCAGAATTTTCTTTGGAAACAGTTTGTGCACGGTGTTCGTGACCTTAAGAAGATTATCTATGGGGGATGATGTCTGGTTATCATTTATAGTTTATTGGTACAGAGGATTATTGTGACTAAAATGAATGGTGACGCATTTTTATATGCTAAAAGAGAGAAGCTACCTATCTGCCCATGCCTGAATGTGGTTATTTTCAGATTGTATTGATGATTCATCAGGCACACTAAAAAGTTTTGAGTCATCAGCATAAAGGATTAAATGGTTGCTGATTTCGGTAATCATATGATTTATATAAAGAAGAAGCAATGTGGGTCCCGAAGCTGTTCCCTGGGGAACACTGCTTAAAACATTACGGGGCTGGGAGTTGGTGCATTTGCTGTCTGTTGTGAATACCCATTGAGCCTGAGATCTACCAGCCAAGAAGTCCATTAGCCAGCCTACTAATTCATGGTAAAGGTATTGTGATAAGGTACAGCATCAATTTCTAAGGAATGGATATGAGTATTAAGATGGAACTTTAAAATTATGCCAAGGGGGAAGTAGAAAAAGGAGCGGACAACCCACAGGGAATGATTTTAAGCTATCCAATTTTGTCTATTTTTGACATGCAGGATATATCATTTGGGAATATAGCCTGAATTAACTTGGTCATTCCTACCCCCCCCCCTTCCAGCATCAATAATAAAGGCATAGACTAAAATTATATCTATGAACTAAGAAGGATTAGACAACAAGTCCCAAAAAATCATTCAATTTTCATCTGGTGGGTAATTGAGGCTTAGGAAATTAGACATCATAACGTGCTCTTTTAGGCATCTTACCCTCCCCCCCCCCATAAAGACACAGAACTCCTCCTTAATAATACATCTGTGAATTATGAAGCATATCACTACAGTAAAATAAAGTGTAAAAATAAACGCCAGAAATGTTTGGTGCAGTAATAAGGAAGGTGTCACCATGCAGAACCCCAATGGACATTACCCACATTTTCCTACGGAAAAATCCTGCCAGACAGTTTAGTCACTGTTGAAGGCAACTCGACTATGACATTCACTCTATATGTAGAATCGTGCATTCAAAGAGAAAGTAAGACAAATAAAAATAATTAGAAAGATGAATTAAGAGAAATTCTTCTCCAAAAATTTCCTCTCCACTGAAAATTTTCTACCTAGAAATCCCCCCCCCCCCACACACAAAAAAAAACTTCCATGAAAATGTACGTATGTTACCTAATGGCAAATACTATTTGTAAACAATGAAAAAAGTATAAAATTACAGCCCTTTCTCTAGGGGCTTTGAGGGGTCATGTCATACCCAGAGGCATATTTATTGAACCTTTTAAATATGATGAACCATATTTGAAAGGTTTGAAAGGACTATCTCAAAATTTCATTCAGATGTCTTTAAGGAAAAAACGGCATGAAAAGGGGCTAGTTGCCTTCCATTCTAATTGGTCACTTAAACTTTTAATTGTTTGTTTTAATGAGCCCTCTCCTGATCTTCTAAAATCCTGGGTTTGATACTATCATCCCAGGGAGAAACGAAAAAAGAACAAACAACACACATGATCTTTGATTAACAACAAAGGCAAAACTGCCTTTCCATCACAAAAAAAACTTGGGACTGTTCTAATTTTTCAATTATAGTGTTAAGATCCCATTTTATTGTAAGTTTTATTTCATTTATATAGTTTTCTGTGGATGGCTCTTGGATACAGAGCCGAATATTTTTTCGGGACCAATTTTACTGTCTTAGGTAAATTCGCTGTTATTTTACTTGTTGTTTTACCCATGACCCGTCTTTGGCAAAAAGTACACAGTTCCAAGTATCTGTAGATCAGAGCTTGAAGCCTCTACAATATTTCTCTTATTGTTTTGTAGTTAGGGAGGGGGTATATGCCTCAAAAGATGCATTTTAATGCCAAAATATCCTAAATCTTATTGATCTTTCAGATAAATAGAGCATTAATTCTAGGGCAGGGGTCATGCACGTAGAAATTGATATATAATCGGTCTTCATTTCTGAGAATATTTCAGGTTTATGCCAAAGCATCCGAATTCCCTTTGATCCTTCAAATAAATACAGCATTAGTTCTAAGGCAGGGGTCATGCAGGTAGAAATTGATATATAATCCATCTTGATTTCTGAGAATATTTCAGGTTTATGCAAAAACATCATAATTTCCATTAATCCTGCAGATAAATACAGCATTAGTTCTAAGGCAGGGGTCATGCAGGTAAAAATTGGTATGTAATCCGTCTTGATCTCTGAAAAATTTCAGGTTTATGCTGTTATTATGAAAGTAAACAGTAACATTGAACTCCAAAATGAGCTGAACATATTCCAGATAAGAGGGGGGCTGTCCCCTCTTGAGGAAGAATCAGTACTTTATAATCAATAAAACTCTCACAACATAAAACTACCAAACTTGTTGCCTTCTGTCAGGTAGCCTTCATAAGCACACAAGTGAAGTATTAAAACATTGCCCACAGAATGGCCTGTCGATCAAACTGGCCTGTCAAATACAATGAGTACAATGAATAAAATGAAAAAAAGAAATGAGGGGATAAGTAAAAACATAGGTAAATTATAAAATAAATACATGGATGAATCCAACTGGGCTGTCAGATAAAAATGAAACAACAAAACTAACAGATTAACAATATAAATGACACTTTAACGTGATGCATTACAAATTTCATTTATTTATGATTTCAACAAACGCTGATAAAAAGCTCTTTCTGTAGCGCTCAGTTCTTGCATTAATAGGATTTAAAATTGGAATTTGTTGTGCTTTTGATCGATGTAAACGGGGCTTTGGAGGGTTATAATGGGCTGGGAGTATACATTGAAAGCATGGGTTACAACGCAGATTATTTTCGAAATTGGTACAAAGAGAAACACGTCGGACTGCCAAGGTAGGGAGGTGGAATTCCTTGAGGAGGAGAATGTAAGGCACTTTGCCGGGCAAACCGGCAAAGGTGTACCAGCACTTTGCCGGTACACCTTATGAAGGAATTTTTCTTCCAAAAAATGGATGACATACACTTTGATCAGCACATCAAGAGCTATTGACTGCTGTCGAAAAAAAATTTATCAGTCTTAGTTCAGAAGTTGACTTTTTTGCTGTAGGCCAATTTTCTAATATCATCACTAAGAAAGGAGGAAATGATAAACTCAAATTCCTTTAGTAATGAGAGAACTTTTAAAGTTTAAGGGGCGCATCTGATACCATTTCTCTACTGCAATTCCATTTGCAAAAAAAAAAAACGAATGATAAACTCAGCTGAAATCCCAAACAGAAACGGGTAGAAACAATAGATGGCAGCACTTTCAAAACTCGTGGGAAACTGCCACTTTTTTGTTTCTGTATTTTTTTTCTATTTATCACTCAAAGAAGATATATTGGCTGTGGGGCCGGGTAACTGCCGCATATATTTAACACGTATAGATTTTAGTCTATCTTCAATTTGAAACTAGTGCCTGCCTGCTTGCCTTCTAGAACAGAGCTTTCCACTTGAAAGCAGAAACATGGTTTAATGAAACGAAAGCTTGACTGCATAACTTCAGATAGTTCTATCTGGAAAAGGCTATAGAACTCCACTTCACTTCACACACTATACGCTCTGGCTCAAGGACAAGCAAAAACCATCATTCTTGGCCCCAGGCAAGAGTTCTATGAAGCTTTCCAAAATGCAAAGTCATATTCATCAATCCAGCCTAAGGTCCACACTTTCCATAAAAACCGCATAGGTTAGACAATTACCACTTTCTAGGAATAAGCTGCAATCAGGGTGCTAGGAACAACAAAAAAACATGACAAAACCTAAGCGTTGCTATTGCAACACAATTCAGGTTTTTAAGAGGGAGAGGAGGTAGCTAGAAGTGTTGTTTTTTATATATAAATTCACAAAGGGCTAAATAGGATTCAATCAATATTTTGCTTTCCAGCTTTCAATTTTTTCAAATAAAAATAAAATATAACACCAATAATAATAAGGATCCTGGAAGCGAACTTGTTGAGGACCATAACCACAAAAAATTGAAAATGAAGAAGAGAGAAAAAAAGAAAAGAGAAAACATGGGTAACTAAAGCAAATTGAATAAAAATTTAGAGAAATATAATATCAAAGTTTAGTACATTGTTATACAGCATGCGAAAACTTGTGCGAAATCTCGACACTGGAGGGTATTATATTCCATTGAAGTATAGATTTATAAATGGGGGATCGCTGGGCGGAACTAGAGACACACTTGGGGACAATGAAGGAACGGTTGGATTAACGGAGACAGAGACCTTCATAATTATTAATATTAAAATAAGATAATAATTGAGGAGGAAGATTTTTATGGTAAGCGGAGTATGCAAGGTATAGATTTAATTTTTTGATGATTTGTTCAAAAGGGATAATACCAAAATCGGAGTACAAGTCCTGGGTGGGATATAGTCGGGGCAGCCGAAAAACTGCTTTGATGGCACGGTTTTGGGCAGATTTTAATTTATTGGTAACTGAAGGAAAAGTGTTGCCCAAAAAAGATCCACAGTATGAGATATATGGGTAAATAAAAAAGTAATAAAGGGTGACAAGGATATCGGGAGGAAGAAAATAATTCGCACAATAAATCATACTTATCTGTCGCAAAATTATGGCTCACGTGTGGGACACGTGTGTTGCAAATGATAGGGAGGAGTCTATGTGGACACCAAGAAACTTGGCAACTTCGACCTGTGGGAGGAGATGGGTAGAATATTTTAGGCCAAGTGCTTGCTGAGCTTACGAAACCTAACACATACGAAACCTAACCTGACTTTTCCCAAAACTTTCCCATTTTCAATTCAAATATCAACGGATCTCGGTCGAAGCCTTCGGCCTCGACCTCGATTCGGCCCTGTGTGCGCGAAGCGCACACATACGAAACCTAACCTGACTTTTCCCAAAGCTTTCCCATTTTCAATTCAAATATCAACGGATTATAACTGGCTTATAACAAGAATGGCAACTTTCATCGAATATAGCAAAATGCTCTGTCGTCCATCTTGGCCGCCAAAATCCGAAGTGCTACAAAACGCAAACAAAATGAAAGGTATCGACCTGACAAAATCTACCTGCGAAAAGGACCTAGGGGTGAGTCTGAGCTTGGACCTCAAACCAGAAAAGCATATCGCCCTGGTTGTGCGTAAAGCATCAAATACTCTCTGGCTACTCACTCACTCCCTACGACACCTTGACATTCACTCAAAGATTTCAGCATACACAAGCTACGTCAGGCCACAGCTGGAATACGCCACTGTCATCTGGTCGCCTTATCTCAAAAAGGTTATTGATAGAATAGAACGAGTCCAGAAACGCTTTGTGAAAGGACTTGAAGGATTTAGAAACCTTCCGTATGACGAAGCTCTAAAGAAGGCTCACTCTCCATAAACTTGAGACAAGAAGAACGATCTTAGACTTAAAAGCCTCTTCAAGATAGTTCTCGAGAATTTTGGGAACGTAAATTATTTTGTATTGAGAGGCGTGAGTAATAAATTATTTATTTATTTGTAAATCAATAAAAACTACTGGATTAAAAAAACAAAACAAAAAGAGCTACGAGGAAGAAGATTGTGTGAAGGAACTACAGTATGCCCTACATTTTTTGGTAGAAAGATGAAGAAAGATTTTGGTAATTTTTTTGGTATAAAAAATTATTTAGTTGAAAATGAAATTAATTAAGAGACGAAGGAGCTGTACCTATCAAAAGTAGCAAGGACAGAAAGATTAAAATAATTTTAGCCTCTTGGATCCATCTTAAGTCTATCCATACTAAGAAGTTGCAATTTTCTGATTATTTTTTTTTATGTTGCTTCAAAGTTACGAAATTTTTTGGGTAGAACCCTATTTTGTCAGTGTAGGCGCGTTCAACCATCAAGATAAGTAAGCATAATTAACTAGTTAAATTTGATTATGCTTTTCTTCCGTAAGATGCTGTTGATTTTCAAAGACAAACTTAAGTTCGCAGGGAAACTACACCTTCTTAGACTTCGGGGCCTTAAGTTTTTTGGCTATTTTTTACTAGTTTTTGAATTGTCGATCGCTGCTACCATAAACTCGACAAGTGTACAAGGAGCCCTTTTTCGTTAAAATTGAATTCCTGATTTTTCTGATATTTGTTTAGGTATTTATGGCTGTGAAAGTTTCCTCTTGACAAGTTGAAAATTGAGACCGTTTCCACTGTCCTTGGTACTTTCAGGAAAGAACATCGGAAAACATTACACATTTAAATAACCTCTTATTCCAGTTGCTGCTTCCTTTTCCAGTTGCTGTTTCCTTATAACCAAGCGGTACTGTTTTTTTCGTCGGCATTCCCTCAGATATTCAAAGGCAAAACGGACGTGCCTTGTTTAATTCTTTGCGGAATTGACCAAGATCTGTATTTCCGGATGGCACGTGACGTGGCTCCCCAGATGGAATTTCTAAAGCCTTCTCTGGTGCATTCAAAGCTTTTGCCAGCTTTGCAGGGTGCGACCGCTAAGATGTCTTCGAGTGATCCCAACTCGTCAATTTTTCTGAAAGATACTGGAAAGCAAATTAAGGAAAAGGTACTTATTTTTTATTTAAGGTACATCGTCATTAAAGATGATATTAAAATCTGCAATTGATGTCACCGAAAGGTTGATAGTTCTGAAATATTGCTTTAATTATGCTGGTGTTTCTAAGAACAAATAACAAAAATTTGCCGATCAAGTATATATATAATATATATATATATATATATATATATATATATATATATATATATATATATATATATATATATATATATATATATATATATATATATATATATATATATATATATATATTACACATAAATTTTCAGTATTTAATTAAAGTCTATTCAGGATTTCTAGACCGTATGTAGATTTTCTGCAGAATTCTTAATTAAATTAATTCTTCAAAACTAGTCAAAATATTTATTGGTAAGTTACCGCAATGTTCAAAAAATGATTGCTGCTGCCCAAAGTCGTTTCAGGAATTTAGGTTTGGGGAGGTGGTGCTACGAAAAAAAAAAATCTTAGAAAATGTATCAAATATAAGTTTTTATGTATTTTTATCGCGTTTTTACGAGTCGGGTAAAAACAATTTGAATAGGAGAGTAAAACCTGTACCCCCCCCCTGGATAATGTATTGCTACTAAGTCTATTACTGTTAAACTCGTCGCATCACCAAGCTGGATGAGGCAAAAACAGTTGCGACCACTCCTCCCCTTTCCTTCCGTCCAATGTTTCACCTTGTGGTTCCTCAATTTAAGTTAGTACTTGCTTTATATCCTTTCTTAGGAAGCCTATCAATCCAATTCTTGTACTCCCTAGTTCGCATTTTAGCTTTGCTTTATCAATGCAGTTTTTTTGGTAACCTTTCTTCATTTGTCTTAATACATGACCGAACTACCAACAAAATGCAGTCTTGGCAGCATTCCTTCCTTTGAAATATGGCCCGAACTATTAACAAATACAGTCGTTTGGCATCCTGAAATATCAACAAACTGCTGTCTTTTGGCAACATATCTTTCTTTGTCTTAAAACATGACCGAACTATCAACAAAATCTAGTTTGTTGGTAACCTATTTTCCTTCGTCTTAAAATATGATTGAACGGTCTTAACTTTTCTTTTGTTATAGATAATGGGATCGAACCCATTTTGTTGATCGTGGTAGCCATGGGCGCCGGCAAGGGGGCCATGCCCCCACCCCCTTGGAAATTCGGGACTATAAAGTAATCATAAGGAAACCAAAGAAAAGAGAGCAGAATAGGGAAAAACCATGAGAAAAATGTGTGTTGCCCCATTGTTGGCTGCCTGCCAATAGATTTGACCATTAATAAGGAAAATAAAAGTTCTAATTTCTGACTGAGTGACCCTTTTCGAGTTTTCTACAAACATTTTTGTATATAACTTCGGTTGGAGCAACAACAAAAAATTCAATTCTTCATAGTAATGAATGGTAAGTAAATAACGATCCTTGTCAGTAACGAAAGTATAAGAGCCTAACTATTGATAATATTCAATCAAAGAATCAGCTTTTTATGGTGATCTTAAATATGCATTTGTTTATTAGTAATTAGTGCAGTTATTACTACACAAGAAAGTTCGTGTAATTATAGAAAATACAAGGAAAACAACAGAGGCAATTTCGATAATATGCCGTCAATTTTCGCTTGCATTTCCATAATACCCATGAGCTGACATAGGAGGCCACTATAATCGGAAATGTTTTCCCTGAAAGGAATGCTGGGAATTTCTGTACCCCCTGAACGGACTCGTTTTTTGTGTTTTATTATCATTTTTTTTCTTTTTACAGGACTGATTGTATTTATCTAGTTTTTACTTTGAAAAAGATTAAATTTTTTACAGTTCTGAAGTATAAAGGTGTCATATATATTGGTTTTGTCAAAATTAAATTGAAAATATTGACTTTAAAATTTTTTTCTGAATTTTTAATCTTAGTTTTATTGTTTTACTTTGAACAAACTACTATGATAATGTGTTACTTTTTATAAATACTGAGTTTAAAGGCATTGAATGTTTTGATGTTTGATGACCCAAATCAAAACTGTCGAAATTGTTAAAAAAAAAAATCGTCCAACGCCTCGGCATTTGTCAACAGAACTGAATGCCGGGAGTTTATATATTAGTTTTTGTAAGTAGGCTATTGTTCTGTGTATTTTTTGTAATTACTTACTTTTTTCATTTTTGTATACTTGTATTTTAATTGACATACTTTTTCCGTTTTCTTTAGAAAAATGTTAGTCTCTAAGCTTCATGAAATTAAAAAAACAAGTTTTTTCAACTTATGATAAGGAGAAACATTAAAACTTATGGACAAAATTTATTTTATATATGACGTTGGGTTGCCCCCTCCTCAACACTTTGCTTTTCATGCTACATTTTCGGCACTTTAAAAAAGTTACTTATTGTTCTAATTAAATGACCCTTGTTATCCAGGAGTTGTTTATAAAAAGAATTCGACAAAAATTTATACTTGATTGTAAAGAACGAGGTTTTGGAAGGGGGCAACCCCCCCCCCCCCCCCTCATATAGGTATTAATTTCTGTTCGTTTGAAGTTTTAATGTTGCTCCTTACATCTAGTTGGATAAACTCGTTTTTTGTTCAATATCTGATCGTTGTTCTAATAACGTCGGGATAACTGGCTCCACCTCCACAGGAAAATCCCTCTCCCAATAGAAATATCCTCTGAACAATTCAATTCTGGAGAAAATTTACCCCGGACAATTACCCTTAACAATGACTAACATAAAAACTACTGGACTAAAAATAAAATTAAATTGAAATAAGAAAGCACTAAAGTTTTCAAAAATAATAAATCCAAAGCAGAAGTCCAAAACATGCTGTTCTTTTTTGGGTTTTATTTTCTCGTTATCCGACATTACTTCTTCGCCCTTTATCTTAAGTCAAAGCGACTTATTCTTCTTCTTCTTAACATTAATTTGCATACCTTTTCTTGTATTGTAAGCTCTCAAAACTTCCATAAATTTATTTGTTTTCCTAATATTTTGATCTAGGACACTCAAACTGTCAATATAATCAAGGAGTTTTACATATTCCGTTTTGATACCATATTCTCAAGTACCCTTTGTGTTTCCTTAAGATACCTTGCTCTACTACATTCTCTGAAATATCGAGCCGAAGTTTTTTCAGAAAGTGGTTGTTCACCCTGATAAGACTATATCCTGATAAGACCTGATAAGTCTATATAAGAATGATTAGAGAAAGAGAGATTACTCTTGGAAAAAAGAGAGATTACACTTGGAAAAAAGCTTGAGATTTTGATTGAAAATTGGTTCACCTCTCCCTCTACAAAAGCACCTATAAAGACCTAATCAAGTCATTCATTACCAGTGAAATCGGGAAAGTGGGTATGATAATTTGATATGGCCTTACTTGGTTTACAACATAGTTGACAGTCCTGTGGTGGCGCAGTGGATTTGACCTTAGCTTGGTAATACGGGACCCAGAGATCGAATCATGCTGCAGGAATGCACTACAGGGCCGACGCAGGGACCATAGTAGTCAAGAAGCGTCGTTAATCTGATACAATACAACATAGTTGACAAGCATAAGCATTGTTAATATTTACTTACTAAAAAAAAACTACAGCCCTATTCTGATTGTGAAGCATGTTCATATGTTGCAACGGAGTGACTAAAAACAGATTTCAATCCAAAAAGAATGAATATTTGCCTTGTTATTAATTTTGATGGATGAACAGGCTTGAAAACCAAAATTTTCCTCAGAAAATTAGTTTTTTTTTTAGCAAAGCTAAGATTTGAATACACTTGTCAATACTACATTAGCTATATCACACACACAAAAAAGAATAATTAAACTTCAAAATATCGGAAGATTTCTAGAATTTAGCAAAATTTATTTAGAAACAAACAACTCCAATAAATACAAAAAAATGTAAAGCAAAAACAAGTACTTGATCAAATTCAGACTTCGTTCCCATAAACAGGTGGCTCCATAGTACTCAGTGGATTTTCTTGAACTCGAATTTTTGGAACATGACCTGGCTCAAAAACTTGATGAATAATTTTTTTTGTTTTGAATTTTCCTCTAAGCTAGCTTGCCTTTTGGGACGACTTTTTTTTGATATGTTAGGAACAGCTTTAACCGGATACTAATATGAAGTTTCTGGAGGAGACACTATTTTTGTATCCTTGCCATAGCCGTTATTAGAATACACAATAACCTGTTTTGGTTTCTTCTTTTTCTTCTGTTTTTCAGAAGGTTTTTGATTTACTTTTAGCACCAATTTCATACAACCTAGTCCAATAACTTTTTTATCCCGTCTTCTTGTTTGATGTTTGATCATAGTAAATAGATTTTGCAGGCTTGTAGAGCGTAAATGCTTCCTCGGTGACCTAGGATTGTGCTTGCTTTTGATTTAGGAAGTCTACCCACTTTACTTTGTTTGGGATGGGTTTGAGGCTTCTTCACATTTTGGTTTCTCTTCACATTTGGTATGCTTTAAAGACCTTAACTCCAACTTTATTTCAGCATCATTCGACTTGGACTCCTGCACAAGACTCATCATATTTTTGGTATGAGAAAAGCTTCGGGTGAAAACTTGTTGCTCCACATTCTTGTGGTTTTCTGACTGGGATCTGCTGAGCTTCTTGGGATTCTCTGTATTTGATTTCAGCTGTATATCACTGGCAACAGTGGTCTTGCTTTTTGAATCACACTGACTATCTAAACTACCTTGCTTCTTCAAAGTCTGAACTGGAACTGTTTCATTTTCAAGCCAAACTGTCACTTTATCTTTCATATGCATTTTAGCAGTTTCACTTTTCCATTTACTATGCAGACATTTACAGAGCAGAGTGCGCTTTCCATGAATGGAAGTTTTTCAATGATGGCCCTATTTACGTTCCACACAAACTGTAAGCGGTGAGTTCCTCATTTGTTACTCAGGAGCGTCTTTGATACTTGGCACTTGATGCTATAGCATGGGTGATCAGTAGAACCACAGAGCGCACACTTCATAACACCAGAACAGGGATTGTCCTTTGAATTACTGTGATCACCGGCGCACCAAGAACAACAGGCAGAGTTCTTACAAACTTTCGCGGAATGTCCATATTGCTGACAGCTATAACAGCGCATAGGAAGGAACTTGTATTCCTCAATTTGGTGCCTTTCGTAACCAAAAAAATAGGGTTCATACAGGCTCTCTGTAAATCAGCTTTCTGTTCAAACGGTAGTTTGTATGAACGAGTCTGACGTATCTTCTCAGCTTTCACACAGCTCTGAATCATCGCACATAAGTCCAAGTCGTTGAGTGTTGAGCCAAGTGTTGAGCTGTGATACTAAGTCTCCATCAGACCTTTACACCAATGATCACATGATGCTCACCAGATAGGGGAGTTGCTCGGATTTTTCACAACAACAGTAATAATTATTACTACTACCTATCCTATCTAACCTATCCTAATATTACTATCTAATTACTATCTATATTACTATCTAACCTAGCCCAACTAAACCTAGCCTGACCTATCCAGTTTTTTACATTCATAAAGATATTTGTTATTTCAATATTTCAATATACTCACCAGATAGAGGAGTTGCTCGGATTTTTCACAGCAACAGTAATAATTATTACTACTACCTATCCTATCTAACCAATCCTAATATTACTATCTAACCTATCCTAATATTACTATCTAATTACTATCTATATTACTGTCTATATTACTATCTAACCTAGCCCAACTAAACCTAGCCTGACCTATCCAGTTTTTTACATTCATAAAGATATTTGTTATTTTCAAAAATATGTTTTGGCTCTGCAATTGTATTGGCTCTGCAGTATTGGCTTGCTCTGCAATTGGCATGATGTTCATATTTAATATGAGCAAGGTATCGGAGGCCTTTTCTCTTGCAGAAAGAAATTCTGGGTCTTTTGTATATTCTGTTTCTATGCATTTTTCAAGTTTTATGGCAGCTTCCTTCAGGTTTTGAAAAAGCTTAGATTTTTTCAAGTTTTCCCATCGTGGTTTTGTCAGAAACTCTGGACCACTTTGATATTTCTTAATATAGGCTCCTTGGTGCAGCCCCAGAAGACCAATTCCATGAAAGGCTGCCTCTAAAACGACTGCTGGTGGCCTACAGTCAATTATCCTCATAATTTTTTCCATCGTCCCTTCAATAAACATTTTTTCTTTGTCAGAGTACCATTTGTCCCATTCTAGACCAATTTCTTCCATTACTTCATTGACAATGCGTAATGCAAACAACTGGTCTTCCCATGGTTCTTCAGGGGTCAGTAGATCATTAACCGGGCCTTTTATCAGCTCAAGAAAATACCATCTAAAAGTGTATTTGTTTATAATGAGGATTTCATGGAGAATATAATAAATCTTGTTCAGAAGCTGACCATGATTAGCTTCATCGTCCTTCCTTTTTGACTTTTCTTCCTTATTTTTGTCATGAATTTCAAAGATTTTCCTCAAGATTTGATCAATTTTAATTATTACATCACAGTCGAATATTTTAGCACCGAAGGTTTTCATACAGACAACCAATAAATCGAGCTTTTCCAACAAAATCTCCTTATTTGGCTCATCGACTATATTTTCTACTATAGAAAAGAAAATTGTTTTCTTATATTTTCGATCTTTATATTTGGCATACTCACATACTACGCGACAGCTTTGTACTGCAGCTCTTCTGATGTTAACTTCAACAAAATTAATATTTTTTAATATTATTTCGCATGCTTTGTCAGCGTCAGAAGAATCTTCTTTGACTCCCGCAACAAAAGTTGCCAGTATTTTCAAATCAATAGCTTTCCTTTTGATGTCTTCTGTTATTTTTATTTCCATATTGTTCTCAGCAGCATCTCGATCTTCGAAATGTAAATCAGGTTCCATATTAGCTGCTTGAATGACAAGTGGTATAGCCATTTGTAGGTAAGGTTCTAACTGTGGTCCAAGGATTTCACATATTCTAGCCCAAGCTAAAATCAAGGACCCTAGTTGAGGGCCGTCATAAGCCATTTTGCCAGCATTGGTATGAGACTTGTGAAGCAGACCCGTGACTTCTTTGACGCCAGTTGCAATCCCTTCACAGCCAACATCTAATCCTACACCCTTGTTGGCTGTTTTGGGATCATTTTTATTCTTAAGAATTCTATCTGGGTTTCTATCCACATTCTTTGGTCTTTCATCCTTTTTGGATTCTCCATATTTTTTAATTGCCCACGTGGTTACTATTCCAGCGCAGGGAATCGTAATGGCTAACACTTTAAGCATCATTAACACTCTTTAAATAACTGATAAAAAGGCCTGAAGATCTCCGTATATATTGTGAAAATGACGTCATTGCTGATGGACGGCTATAATACTAATAACAATACTGACGTCATACTAATCTGCACTGATAATGTATTTATAGAACCTGAAATGGGTCAAAATGCGAAAAATGACGTCATGTTAACTCATGAAGACAACAGCAGAAATAAGACTAATATACTTGAGAAATATTTCGTCAGTTCTTAAATATGTCTTTTTTAAGGAAAGTAATTTACAAAATGACAAAATCATAAAAGAGCTTCAAACTTATTAAATTGTGAGGTTATATTTAAATGTAAAAGCACAGACATAAATGTTAAGTTACGTTACGCCATGTCTTGTTCAGTAAGTGTCCATTAATAAACGCGTGGAGACTCTTCATATAAAAATCTTTCAGAAACTTTTGTTTCGGCTTTGGTGGATCATGCTAATTTACTGCCCATTTTGTACAGTTTAAGGAGGCTAAGCACAAAGGCTTAACAAAAGTCTGTCAAAAGATAGAAGCTGGTGTGTTCTTTTATGTCATTGAATTGATGTAAACTATGTGACAAATTGTAATCTCTATTCTACCTAATTTTTAAGTTTTAATGTCGCTCCTTACTTTCATTTAAACAAACTTGTTTTTTTGTTTAATTTTTCCAAGAGACGTGTGAGCCATGGGCCGATCGACTACATTGGCTTGCAGAAAAATAATGTACGCATCGCATTGCAACTACTTTATATTTTGAAGTGAGGAAAGACTTGGCTATTTTTTTTTTAAGGATATGAGCCATAGACAGTCCGAATGCATCCACGGGTATCTTTCTATTTGTCAAAAAGTAATGAAAGTGCCGCATTGCAATCATTTTATATTTTTAAGTGGGAAAAAATTTGCTATTTTTTTTAAGTATATGAAGCACAGACATTCCGAATGCATCCACACGTATCTTTCTATTTGTCGAAAAGTAATGAAAAATGAAAGTGCCGCATTGCAACTATTTTATATTTTGAAGTGATGAAGACCTGGCTATTTTTTTTAAGTAAGTGACCCATACACAATCCGAAGGCATCCTTGGGTGTCTCTCTACTTGTCGGAAAGTAATGAAAGCGCCGCAAAGTATATGAGCCATAGACATTCCGAATGCATCAACAAGTATCTTTCTATTTGTCGAAAAGTAATGAAAAATGAAAGCGCCGCATTGCAACTATTTTATATGTTGAAGTGGGGAAAGACCTGGCTATTTTTTTTTTTTTAAGTATATGAACCATAGACAATCCGAATGCATCCACGGGTATCTTTCTTTTTGTCGAAAAGTAATAAAGGCGCCGCATTGCAACTATCTTATGTTTTGAAGTGGGGAAAGACCTGGCGTTTTTCTTAAGTATATGAGCCATAGACAATCCGAATGCATCCACGGGTATCTTTCTTTTTGTCGAAAAGTAATGAAAGCGCCGCATTGCAACTATTTTATATTTTGGAATATGTAAAAACGTGGCTTTATTTTTTGGCTATCTACTAATAAGTCGACTGAACAGACGGTTGTCACATTTTATATAAAAAATATGAAAGTGATACCTTGTAGCTATTTTGTACTTCGGAGTACGAAAAGGCTTGGTTAAATTTTTTAAAGAGTTTTATGAGCGATACACGACTCAACTGTGTCGACGCGTGTCTTTTTGTTTGTAAAAAATTAAGTAATAATAATGAAAAAATTGCAATCACTTAGTATTTTGGAATAGGAAAAATACTTGATACATTTTTTCAAGAAATCTACTATCTATAAGTCAACTTTATGGACGATTGTCTCATTTTTTTTACAAGGAATATGAAAGTGGTAACTTGCAAATATTTTATGCTTTATAATACAGAAAGGTTTGGTTACATTTTTAAGAATTTTACTATCTTGGAATAAGTCGTCTGCGTGGACGGTTGTCTCATTTCTAATAATCAATATAAAAGTGGCGCCTTGCAACTATTATATGCATTAGAGTACGAAAAGGCTTGGTTAATTTTTTTCAAAGATTCTATGGGCCTATGGGTACTTGTAGAAAAATAATGAAAATATTGCAATTGTTTATACTTTGGAATAAGAACAACAATAATGGGAAAACAATGGGGAATTTTCCTAAAACAATGTTTTTTTTAACCATTAAATGAACATTTCGGGTCTATATGCAAGGGCTATATTTTAAGAGCAGATAAGACTGGTTTTCAAAGGATAGAAGCCCGTGACTTGGTTCCAGGCGGAGTGGTTGAAGTTTCCGGTGAGTAAAGGGTGTTATCAGCTTTCTCCAGAGATGCGAGTCTCAAGGCTTGGAGTGAACATCAGAGAAGAAATTTAAACCTAGTGAAAAAATTGACTACGGCTTTCAGTCTATTTGAGCTTGGTTATCCCTGTGACACCCACACACACACACACAGATTCTTGTACTTACATACCTAAAAGGGCTGTCCTCAGCAAAACACATTTATAAATCAAATAAGGCTTGGAATAAATGCGATCGTTAAAACTAAAATTAAACAGTCCTAGAATAATTACTTCAAGGAAGTACATCCAGGCTGCTTCCTGGTCGTATTAAAAAGGTTTTACACTTTGGAGCACGAAAAGGCTTTAGAAACTTCTAAATGTCTAGGAGCGTCTGAGTCATATGTGACTCAATTGATCTGACGGTTGTATTCATGTCTGTATGAAATAATGAAAGTATAGTTTTAAAGTCTTTGGAGATTCTGTTTTTAAAAGCTTTGGCAAGGGCTCAGGGGAAGTCTTATAAACTGAAACCAGACCATTTCCTTGAGATCGGTCTTTTGTAGGAGCTCCTGCTGCATTTCGGTAATTTAGAGAAGGCATTTGTCCCCTAGAATCCCGTCCTAGTGGCATTCTTAATGTTGATATTGATTGAATGGCAACATTGATCAAGATGGGTCGATGCTGACACTAACCGGCTGTTTATTTTTCCTTAAGCCGTCGTTATTGGGTTGAAAAGTTATTCATTTGAGTTCATCATTCGGACAGGAAAAGGAAAGGGGAAGCATAGAGATTCTCCTCGGCTGACAACGCTGTCTGAAAACAAGCACAAAGTCATTAAGCTGACATGCTACTAAAATAATTATTCATGTGGTAAATTGTTGTTACAAGGGATAACATTTGAATTGTTTCTTACGCTTCGTAAAATCAAGACTCTAAATTTGGGCCATTTCTATCGTTGCCTATTTTCGACGAAAATTGAAAAGTTTCCCTGTAGAATCTCAGGGAATAGAATTGGGACAAAATTTAAACTTTGGTGTAAACAGTAAGGTATTGACGAGGGGGTGAACCCTCTCATATACGTAATAAAAACGTACGAATAAAAAAGTTCGTTACAAAAGTTAATTCGTGAGTTACGTAAATTTTTACTTATAAAAACGTTCGTAAAAAAATTAAAAGTTCTAGTTGCCTTTTTAAAAAACCGAGAAATTGGAGGGTAACTAGGCCTACTCCCCCGCTTCTTTTTTCTCCGAATCGTCCAATCAAAACTATGAAAGCCATTTAGCCATAAAAATAAATTAATATGCAAATTTCGTTTTAATTATTCATGTGCGGAAAGCCAAAATCAAAACATGCATTATTTCAAAAACGTTCAGAAATTAAATAAAAAAAACGAGTTTTTTTTAACTGAAAGTAAGGAGCGAGATTAAAACTTAAAACGAACAGAAATTACTCCGTACATTAAAGGGGCTCTTTCCTCCTCAACGCCCCGCTCTTTGCGCTAATTTTTTTTACTGTTTTAAAAAGTAGAGTTGAGAGAAAGAGTCAAACTTTAGCGTAAAGAGCGGGGCGTTGAGGAGGGAAGAGCCCCTTTAATATACGCAGTAATTTCTGTTCGTTTTAAGTTTTAATCTCGCTCCTTACTTTCAGGTAAAAAAAACTTGTTTTTTTTAATTTAATTACTGAAAAAGAACAGGATTGCTTTGTATCTATGTAATCTTTGAAACTATTTTTCTTTCTTTCTTATGCTAGATTCTTGTAATTTTGTGTATTTGGCTCTGGTCATATTCAGAAGTTGGTGTATGCTCTGTCTCCCGCATGCATATATTCAGGACGAATAAATTCATTCGGAGAAAACCAGCACTGCAATGCGCATGTACAGCTTGACGATTTATTCGATAATCTGATTTGGAATTTTAGCTAAGGAATTTACGGATTTAATGTCCTCTGAATATCCAATTTAATCGATTTTTGTCCTGCTCGCTTCAAACCCGATATTTATTGTCTTATTGAATATGTTTAATTTTTGTAAAACTCAGAACAGTCCGATTCTGCGTAAGATTAACAAATAGCTTTTATTTGTTTTCTCCTATGTTATTTTATTTTCTATATCAGTGGTTCTGAAGCTAGGGGTGGCGGACGAATATTAAATGGATTTTGGTTGTGATCATTAGTATTTATAATGTTCAGATTCCGTAGTGGTGAGTAGGGGAACTTATTTGTTATAATTGAAAAACAATGCAGGTGTCCCCAAATGAATGAAAGACTGCTGAAGTAAGAAACACAACTTAAACAATTTTTTGTTTTTACATAATTACACCTGTCCATTTTTCTTTACAAAGTAATTTCAATGGAAAAAATGTATTTGTTTCCGATTTTTCTTCATTACAGTTTCAGCATCAATTCAACTCTTAATAACAGTGAGTTTTATATACCCAATTTATTTCTGTGCTTAGTTTAATGTAAACCATAGCCAAAAGTCCGGCCTCACATAGATATAAGTCAGTAAAGAGGAGGAGGACTTTCATAGATTCATCAAACAGGCAAGGATAGTTATCAGCAACTGAAAGACGGAATTTCGACCACTGTTTACGATTGCAACTATTTTCAGCGAAGTCTTTCAGCGATCTTCCGGTAAATCATAAAAAGTACTAAATATATCCAGTCTCTTATAATTATATGCAATGCTTACTGTCAGACATGTGTAAAAAAAACGGATACTCGTAAAAGATATATTTTGGTAATTTTTTGGTATAAAAAATTATTTAGTTGAAAATGAAATTAATTAAGAGACGAAGGAGCTGTACCTATCTAAACTAGCAAGGACAGCAAAATTAAAATAATTTCAACCTCTTGGATCCATCTTAAGTCTATCCATACTAAGAAGTTGCAATTATCTGATTTTTTTTTTTTTATGTTGCGTCAAAGTTACGAAATTTTTCGGGTAGAACCCTATTTTGTCAGTGTAGCCGCGTTGAACCATCAAGATAAGTAAGCATAATTAACTAGTTAAATTTGATTATGCTTTTCATTCGTAAGATGCTGTTGATTTTCAAAGACAAACTTATGTTCGCAGGGAAGCTACACCTTTTTAGACTACGGGGCCTTAAGTTTTAATTGCCGATAGCTGCTACCATAAACTCGGTAAGTGTACAAGGAGCCCTTTTTTGTTAAAATTGAATTCCTGATTTTTCTGATATTTTTTAGGTATTTGTGGCTGTGAAAGTTTCCTCTTGACAAGTTAAAAATTGAGACCGTTTCCACTGTCCTCGGTACTTTCAGGAAAGAACATCGGAAAACATTACACATTTAAATAACCTCTTATAATTTCTTTTCCAGTTGCTGTTTCCTTATAACCAAGCGGTGCCGTCTTTTTCGTCGGCATTCCCTCAGATATTCAAAGGCAAAACGGACGTGCCTTGTTTAATTCCTTGCGGAATCGACCAAGATCTGTATTTCCGGATGGCACGTGACGTGGCTCCCGAGATGGAATTTCTAAAGCCTTCTCTGGTTCATTCAAAGCTTTTGCCAGCTTTGCAAGGTGCGACCGCTAAGATGTCGGCGAGTGATCCCAACTCGTCAATTTTTCTGAAAGATACTGGAAAACAAATTAAGGAAAAGGTACTTATTTTTTATTTAAGGTTCATCTTCCTTAAAGATGATATTAAAATCTGCAATTGATGTCACCGAAAGGTTGATAGTTCTGAAATATTGCTTTAATTATGCTGGTGTTTCTAAGAACAAATAAGAAAAATTTGCCGAACACATAAATTTTCAGTATTTAATTAAAGCCTATTCAGGATTTCTAGACTGTCTGTAGATTTTCTGCAGAATTTTTAATCAAATTAAATTAATTCTTCAAAACTAGTCAAAATATTTATTGGTAAGTTACCGCGATGTTCAAAAAATCATTCCTGCTGCCCAAGGTCGTTTCAGGAATTTTGGTTTGGGGTGGTGGTGCTACAAAAAAAAAATATTAGAAAATGTATCAAATATAAATTTTTATTTATTTTTATCGCGTTTTTACGAGTCGGGTAAAAGAAAATTTGAATAGGAGAGTAAAACCTGTACCCCCCCCCCCCTGGATAATGTATTGCTACTAAGTCTATTACTGTTAAACTCGTCGCATTACCAAGCTGGATGAGGCAGAAACAGTTGCGACCAATCCTCCCCTTTCCTTCCGTCCAATGTTTCACCCTGTGGTTCCTCAATTTAAGTTAGTACTTGCTTACTTGTTAGTAGGCCGGACGACTTTTTTCACATATTGAAAAGAAATAAGTTCATTTGTGGTTGGGGAGAGAATAGGAATTCATTTAAGATGAATTTTCAACTTCATCTTATTCATAAACGCTACTATAAACTGAAATTTGTGTAAAGTTCGAAGCATAGAAGTTCAAAAATTAATCAGGAATAATTAATTAAATAATGAATTAATAAGTAATTAACAAATAACTGGGACATACGAAAAAAGTGAAAATTTCTGATTAGATTACAAGCAAAAAATATATCAGAATTGGATAGAACAAATTTATCAAATCAAATGACTAACATTAAAACTACTGTACTAAAAATAAAATTGAATTGAAATAAGAAAGCACTAAAGTTTTCAAAAATAATAAATCTAAAGCAGAAAGTCCAAAACATGCTGTTTTTTTTTTTGGTAAAATAATCTTTCTTTTCCTCACGTTTAGAATATTGAACTTTTCTGAGAAAAGAGAAAGAGAGATTACTGACTTGTGCAGTTTTGTTAAAAAGGGTATTATCCCAGTAGCTTATTTTTGGGTCTAATTTTCGATTTATCACTCACAATATTCCAGAGATTTATTTTAATGCCAAACGTATCATTTTATATTTTGTTAAGTGTTTAGTTAAGCGTTGATCTAGTCAAAAAAAAAAAAACAACTTGAAACCTGTTGGGCTCTTTGGTATGAAGTTTTATGCCACTGTAAAGTACAAAAAGATTTAGAGTCACGTCAAAATCGCTCTGATCCGCAAATAAGTTCTGATTTTCAATGATTTGACATTTGGCTCATATTATTGACATTAAGAACCCTACTTGCGATTTTTATGGCAATTTATGTTTCAGATAAATAAATATGCTTACTCTGGTGGTCGCGATACGGTAGAAGAGCACCAGGAAAAGGGTGGTGATTGCTCAGTTGATATAGCATTTCAATATTTAACGTATTTTGAAGAAAATGATGAAGAATTAGAAAAAATTAGACAGGTAAGCATGACTTTTTTTTAATACCTGAATTAACAATAATGTCATTACTACACTGTCGGCACCAGGAATTCAAGGGGGGATGTATTGTACAATGTCGTTGCTGTTCAACAGTGGCAAAGCCTCTGACACCATCGGAATAATCTATTATCAGGAGCTCAAGAGGTGATGAATTGCTGAATGTCTTCGCTGTTACGCCTAAAGGTCATATCTTGACATTTTAAATCTCCAGGAATAATTGCCGAAACCATTTGGTAAGCTGCCATAAAAGGGAGGACCAACCGGAGAAATTAAGTTTGACCACAATTCAGTGCTCCTGATCTATTCTCCTGCTGATCCTCCCTATAAGAACAGCTTTGCAAATGGTTTTTGGTAATTTTCTCTTTAAGTCTGAAAATGTCTGATGCGACCTTTAAGCGTACCAGTGGTGATATATAGCCGCTGCAAGAGAGTAGAAAAACTAAAAAAATTTGTTTTGAGTTTCCTTACTGTCATTTAGAAGCAATTGTCTTTAAAAGGAAGAATTAGTTTGGCTTGGAAAAGTTTCGCGAGGCCAAGAAACGACAAAAATCTTTTTAATATCGTTGCAGTAAATACTGGGTGTTAAAAAGAACTTTTTTATTGAATGTGTCAAAATAAGCATTTAAATATATAATCTGGGATTTCATTTAGGAAAAATGGTGGCATTCAGATATAGCCCAGCATGTATTTAAACATGTATGTATATACATGACCAGCATGTATATAATTGACCAGCATGTATATATGTATATATATATATATATATATATATATATATATATATATATATATATATATTATCATTAATATCATTTTACTTTATTTACAAATACGGTTGCCACCAAGTTGAGTTTATTGTTTATTGTTTATCATTGTTTTTTTTTTTAGTTTTGACTCTAGTGACTTTTTTCTTGTTGGCAAGTTGGCAAGTTTTTTAAAGTTAGTTGGAGGGTTTCATATCAATATATATATATTTATACATACATATATATATATATATATATATATATATATATATATATATATATATATATATATATATATATTTTCTATTGTTTGGTAAATGACGACTTATACTTATTGACGACATGACTGCCTGTCCATGGATTATTCTTTATGGTTGATTGTGTGTGGCTATGCTGTTTGACCTATGTGATTGTATGGATGAGTAGGGTTAAGGCCTCATTCAAGTGCTGGTCTATATTAATCACTAATTTAGGAAAACAGTCTTCCTTTTCTCCTTCTGTCTTTTTTTTTTTTTTTTTTTTTTTTTTTTTTTTTTTTTTTTTTTTTTTTTTTGTGTGTATGTTTGTGTGGTTGCATTGGTGATTTCTCTTTTCATGATATATATATATATATATTATGTGTGTGTATACGTACGTGTAAAGTTTTTTTGTTGTTTTTTTGCAGGATTATTCTAGTGGAGCAATGTTAAGCGGAAAAATCAAGAAGATTTTAATTGAGAAATTAACTCGCGTCGTTTTAGACCATCAAACAAGGAAAAAATCTATTACAGAGGACATCGTTAGGGGGTTTATGACTCCCAGACAACTTGTAATTGATTTTTGACTTAGAAGAATTTGTTATTTTATTTATGTCAAATTTTGTGTTCTTTTTTATCCTACCAATACACCAAATTCAAAGGGATATGTTTTTTTTTAGCTCTAGAGTATTCCCCTTTTCTCCAAAAAACAGATCAGATATAGTTAAGGGGACTTGCGTTCGATTTTAAATTTGAAAAGCTGCTTTATCTATATTTATTTTGAATTTTGTTCCGCTCATCCAGCTTTTCTGTTTTTCAGTTGTAGGGCTTTTATTTTTAGAGCAATTAATTTTTAGGACAAGTTATATATGTGTTCAGATCAAATTTACTCACACCTGCTGGCAATACTTGTAATTTGTATGTGCATTGGCCATCTGCATTGCCAATTGGTCGTAATTCGTAGATTTTTAATTAGTCCTACTTGCTTTTCCTTCTTTGTAGTACCAAATACATATAAATGAAAACATTTCCCTACCCCTGGCTCCATCATTGGTCGATCCGGTAGCTGGCGTTTACCCAACCGGAAAATTCACCCCCACGGAAAATCATCCCTCGGTGAACACCCTCCTAGAAAGTACCCCTCCCCCCATGGGTCGTTGGTCTCCGATCACATTGTCACACTGTTCCTAAGGGAGGCCAATGTTCCCCCGAGCCGATGTTTCCCCGACAAGTCCCCCCTCCGCAGAATTTCCACCGCCACGGAAAATCTCCCTTCCCCGGAAAGTTTTCCTTGAAAATTCATCCTTGGAAAATTCCCCCGCGAAAACCCCATCTCCCCAAGAAATCCCACTGGGTAATTCCCCCATATGCAAAATTGAGCTGCCATAGAAAAATGTACAAAAATAGGTACCTAAAAATATCGGTCAGATGTCCCAAGGTGTAACAAAAGGACCAGATATCAAAAAACATTTCTATGGCAAGGGATGGTTGGTCTCCAATCACTTTTTACTTTAATTAATTTAAAATACAAAGTTTTTCCGAGGGAAGTAAAGAGCGAATTTTAAACTTAAAACGAACAAAAATTATTGCTTCACAGCCTATCTGATATATATCAATAAAAGCAGCACAAATAAACCAACTAGTTATGTTTCCCTGTGTTTCTAGGATTATAGAAAAGTACTGTTTTACTGAAAACACAAAATAATATAAGAGTTAAGGTACAGAAAAAGTATATAATTTAAGGAAACTTAAAAGTGTAAAGATAAATCATTTTAAAGCGTATTTCTTAAAAACTTAAATTGTATATTATATTATTCACTATTGGTATTATAGCTGGTGAGACCAAAATGTTACCTGATAAATCAAGCCAGTATTTCTATATGCTGTTCAATGACAGTGGTTATTACAAAACTATTTAATTTTATGTTCATGTTATTAAGATAGTTATAATTGCGTACTGATAGTTACTGATGTCATAACTGGTGTATGACTATAAGCTTTATAGATTAGTTTATTGTTTTCAGGCTACCTACTCACTTTTGACTCCCAGGTCAATATTCCTGTTTTTATGCTTGGATTTTGTGTCGTTCACTTTAAGTTTAAACTTCGCACTTTACTTCCCTCAGAAAAATCTAGTTTTTTTTATTAATTTTTGCTCGTTTTTGATTAAAATTTAATGTAGAAAGAATACTGCCGTAATCTTTTTATTTACACAAAATAATTTATGTTTGTTTTAAATTTTTATACCGCTCCTTACTTTCAGTTGAAAATTATTTTTTTTGTGTAATTTCTAATCATCAGCGATCTAGGGGAGATAAGACACCTCTAGAGAATACTGCAGACAACCCTGACAATTATGAAAAGCTTCCAGGACATTCTTTAAAAATGAGTGCATCACATTTACAAAATCAATGAAATTATCATTTTTTAACAATAATCATATAAGAGAAAAAATCGTTATTGAAAAAAAAAACAAGAGAGAAATAATTTGTGAGAAATAATTGGTGTTTCCAGCCTACCTTAATTACGTAGCTGATTAAAGAGCTTAGAGGAAGAACATACAGGAGGTGTTTTTGAAAGCTTCCATTTAAGGATTTTGGACAATAGTTATTACAGCGATATCGTTTTATGCTTCCAAACTTTTCTACTTGAGAAATGGCACCAAAAATACTTTTTAGTGCTCTATCACACTTCCGAATGGTAGAATTGATAAACATCACGTATATAGGAGCAATAGCTTTCAAAGGAATCATTAAAAATCACTCTTCAAAGTTCTGGTAACCCACTAGCCTCAGCTTTTCCAGTTGAAACATGGCACCAAAAGTCCCGTTCTTAGAGCCATTTGGAATTTGCTTATGGTGGAATTTGTTTGTAGGACGTAGATATGAGCAATATCTTTTATATGACCTAGAAAAAATCTGTCTACGATATTGTGGTAACCTGCTAATGCCACCCCTTGAGAAATGACACAAAAAGCCATTTTAGTGCCATATGGCACTTGCAGATGGCGGGATTTACAAAAAGTACATATACGTGAGAAAAAGCTTTCGAATGAACCAATAAGAATCTCTATGACGTTCTGGTAGCCAACTAGGACTGCTGAAAAAAAAAGAACGAAAAAAACGGGAGACAGATCAACGCTACCGATGCAAAAAAAGTGATTTTCATTGTTTGTCAAGAAGGGGAACTATGATTTCTTTGTATAAGGTTTTCGACCATGCTGCTTCCAATGATAAGCTTTTCATGTTGATCGGACACCATTTTTGAGGGGTTTTAGACGTCTTTTCAAAATCACCATAAATTTCTTTATCGCAATAAACTTTCACTTTCAAGACAAACCGAAATAATAGTTGCCACTCCTGAGTCAGTGTCGGATGGTAATTTTTTTTACTAGGCACTTTTTTTCAAAACGTATTTTGAACTTTTGGTTAAATTTAATTTCCATTCAAATGAGAAATTAAACATCTTACTTTCAGTTGAAAAATATTTTTATTTTTTTTTGTAATTTCTAATCGTCAGCGATCTAGGGGAGATAAGACACCTCTAGAGAATACTGCAGACAACCCTGACAATTATGAAAAGCTTCCAGTTTAGATTAGATTTTGGTTAAGTTTAATTTCCGTTCAAATGAGCAATTAAACATCTCTCTGATGTTCTGGGCATTCACTAGCCCTGGTGGGAAAAAAAGAAAAAAAAACGGGACAGATCAGTGCTACCCATGCAAAATAGTCGTTTTCCTTGTTGTTCTAGGAGGGTGACTGTAATTTCCCTATTCCAGGTTATCAAAAATGCTGATTCCAATGGTACAATGGTACAATTTTTGCCGTTTTCAAGGGGTTTTAAGTTTTTTTTTTGTTTTATAAATTTCTTTTCACAATAAACTTTTACTTATTATTTACAATCCGAAATAACATTTACCATTGGAAAATATTTTTCAGATGGCGATCTTTTTCACTTGGTAGTTTTTCTCTAAATGTGTTTCCGATTGTCTATGACCATGAGGGGGAAGTCGGGGATGAGGAACGGAAATCTCCTATACGAAATATATTCTGCTTATTTTGGGGTTTACTGTTACTCTTTACTCTCATGATAACAGTTTATATGGATGTTTTGGCATTAAAATCCACCCTTTGAGGCATCTGCCCCCCTCCATCCCTACAAAGCATCCAGAGAACCCAACTGTAAAAATTTTATGCTCCCGTCTACAAGTATTTAGAATTATTTATTTTTTGCCAAAAAAAAGGTTATGGATGTCTATTGTGTGTTGTTCTTTTTTGTTTCCTTTATGGATGATCGTATCAAAACAAGGATCCTAGAAGATCGGGAAATAGGCTCATTCGAACAAAAGTTAAAAGCTTAAGTGCCGCTTTAAGTGACCAAACAGAAAGGAGGACAGCTAGACCTTTCTCGTGTTCCTTTCCCCTCCCAAAACGTCCAAACGAAAAAGTGAGATCGCCATTTGTTTCATCATAGTTGAAAGGTCCAATAAATATAAGCATGTTTTACCTTGAGTGTCCAAAAATAAAAAGAGCGTTTAGGTGAAATGGCGCTCGGGGCAGCTACCCCCTCTTTGAATGGCTCTGCTCTGATGCATGCTAGAAGCCTAATAATCTGAAGATAGATGAGCACAAATTCCAAATTAATCGGTATCATAAAATTGTTGAACGTCTGCATTATATACATTTTATCTCTACCATTGACGCTTTTTTAGCAAACGCTACCTACTTTATAGCAAGAATTATTTTATCCTGCAAAGCGTAGGCGCGGTCAGATAGAAAAAAGACTTGCAAGGTTCTCTAGATACTGGCTGATGAAAACCGATAGGTTAGGTACATTTTTTTTTTTTGGGGGGGGACTAGACAGGTGGTAAAACTTTGATAAACCCAGTATGCTAGTTCTGATTTGGATTATTGTTTTCATACTTTTTTACCAAATGATTCTGGAATAATCGGAAAATATATTCATAATTGTTTTCTTTCATGAATGAATCCTCCTTATAAAAATCTGCATATATACCCCCTGTAATAATGATTTAGTAATATTGTAGGCTACCCAAGAAGATCTAGGACCCTATAGACAGAGCTTGGGGTCTAGAATATGCCTAGTATAGTATTATTAGAAAACAGTGGCTCCCTAAAGGATACATTTCGGTATTATATCCACAATTATGGCTATTGAGAAAGAATCAAGAAATCAGAAAACAATTCTTATGGGTAATGTTTAGCCTATAATAACAGACTATTCAGGTAGGTAAGAAACAAATTTACCTTTTAAGTCAGAATTGCATTCTGAATCTAAATTTAGCATTCATTTGTGTCAGAAATGGGCTCTCCCTATGCAAACTGTGTTAAATATGATTATTCTGCATATTATAAAGTAAGAATTGTTTTCTTAACATTTCCTTATGGGAAGGAGCTTATATAGGCCTAGCCTATACCTTAATTTGGATTCAAGATGCAATTCTGACTATAGAGGTAAGTTTTTACTGAAGAGGTAAGTTCTGGCATATGAAATTCTGTTAGACAGCAACCAGAGGGTGAGGACATTAGTGTTGTGTTAGTCCAAATTCTGACTACTCATTATAATCTTATGACACTAACTTGGCATTCAGCTGAGAGAGACTGAAACCAGAGTTTTGCTTGGAATCCCAATAGGCCTACTTAGTGCTTGAGCCAAACACAAAGTTCCATCTGAATAATCTGTTAATATAAACATTGCCCCTTTCTTACTTTGTGATATGCCGGAAAATTTTAGTTAACACATTTTAAGGATTCTTCCACTACAGGCCTACTTTATCTGCAACACAGGCCTCCTTTATGTACAAATAAAGAAAACTGATATCATTTTCAACAGGTGTCTGGCTATTTTTGAGAATTCAGTAAATATGTCATTCTAATAATTTCACTAGAATGGGAGTGAATAGATCACTTGATGTCTCCTCTATGCTCTTTTGTAATTCAATAATCACCCTTTCTGGGGGAAATTATATTTTGAGCCCTTAATCTTAGAATACAATTGCTTCCTAAAAGTTGCATTATTACTATCTATTTGTAAACTTTACAACTTTGACTTATGCCTGCAAAAAATCAAGGAGTTGAGGTACCAAATATTATTTTGGTGCTTAACTGTTAACTAGTAGCCTACACACACAAGAATGTGGATCTATAAAATCAGACAATAAGCAGTTTATTGCTATTTGTATGCACAGACAATTAGCTTCAGCTCAGTGGAAAGCTATATTGTAATAAATATTTAGTTGGTATTTTGGTTAGGTTATATTTTGCATGCAACCCTGTGCAAATATATAGCCCAAACTATGTATATCCTATACATCTCCCAATCATCTCAGTTATTTCAACCCCATGCATGTAGATCCAAATTCTCAAGTGTGTACTGGCTAATAGATAGGTACAGTTTTTTTTATCAGTGCATTGACTAAATATAAGAGGAATACAAAAATGGAAGAATTACCATAAATTACTGTTTGGAGCAAATGTAAAGATTTCCCTTCCTTGTAATGCTCTATGATGACTTCTATAGGTTGTTTCATAAAGTTGCTTGCTATATTTGGGTTGATGAGTCAAGAGCTTCATGATTGTACTCCTGCTGTAGTCATTCTTTGTCAGGATTTTGCTTGAATGCACCCACCAAATCAGCAGCCACTGTATCTTCAGAGAGTTGATTCCACAAGTTTGTTACTTCCTGGCTAAAGAAATGGCTTATTTATTGGATTGAAGAGTATTTGTTGAAGATTTTTTTTTGTAATGCTCTCTAATTACAAAATGTTCTTTTGAGATGTGTCTTTTGATCTTTCTGAGAGATTGGAGGGAAGACAACTATACAGGTTTTATATGGGTGCTGAACTTAAGTTGATGATCAACAACAACTCCAAGATTTCTTTCTTGAAAAACTACTACAGTAAGGGGGTTACCTTGGAGATGGTACTGCTGATCTAGATTGTGATTGGCAAAGTGGATTAACTGGCATTTATCAGCATTGAAAGAGAGGAGCCATGTATCAGCCCATGTCCCAAGAATAAGAATGTTAAGATCCTTTTGGATAAATTGCAGGTCAGAGGATGTAGCTACTTTACCAAAAAGTTTTGAATCATCATCATAAAGAGTGAAGAGGTTTGAGAGAAGGTTGGGTACATCATTTATATTAAAGTTGAAGAGACTTGGTCCAAGAAATGGTCCCATAGGGAATGCTGCTTAAAACAGTTGTAGATGAGGAGAAATGACAGCAATGAACTCTTAAGGGTAATTAACTCTTACAAGTTGCATTCTTTCTGAAAGAAAACTCTGTATCCACTGGAAAATAACCTCATCAACAGCTTCTGCTTTTGTTTGGTGGTGAGGAATTTTATCCAACAATGATATGACATACTCATATGCCTGTAGTAGGTTAGTTATCAATGATCCTATATATCCAAAGCCACATTGAGGGGAAGTGAGTATGTTGTTAGTTTCAAAGTGCTGAATTACAGCTTTGCTGATATATCTTTTGGGCACCTTTATAATTGCAATGTGGTTGGGACAGTCATTTTTGACATGATGGGGCTTTTTTTGTGGATTGGTGTGATATAGGATGTTTTCCAATCTGATGGTAGTTCTCCATTTTGTTGGTACAGCTGGAACAGTCTACACAGGGGAGAACTGAGAACATTTCAGCAATCCTTAAGAAGACTTGGATGCATTTCATTTGCTCATTTCTGATTTTTGTCATTCCTCATTTGGGTTTGTTAACACCAAGCTTATCAAGGCTAGTTAAGACCATTTCCTCAGTAACTGACAATTCTGGTATTGGATCAGGTATTAAATCTGCAGGGAAAGTTAGACAAGATCAGATGGTGAAAGCAGAACTAAACTGGGTATTCAATACACTAGCCTTGTCTACTGAGGATGAGTGGGTTAATCTGTAATGTTTGTGGTCAGAAATGGTTAGGATTCTTAGCAGAAACATGTCTCTAAAAGGATACGGGGTTTACCTTAATATATGTGGCAAGCTGCTCTTCATTTTCAGATTTCAGTTTTCTAATTGCATTTTGGGCAAGGTTCTAAGCCCTTGTATACCTCTGCCAATTTCCCTGTGTTTTCTTGTTTTGTACCTTTTTATTCTTTATGTATCCTTTGTGAGGAATGGAATTGGAAAAATATATGGGAGGGTCGATGGGAAGAATTTTTATTTAAGTTCCCAATTTTTGATTTCAATGAAGATGCAAAAAAAATTTTAGGCTGGAAAAAAAGAAAATTGGATGTGAGGAGGAATAAAAAAAGAAAAAGAGGAATAGTTAAATATATTTTGAATGAGAAATAACAGAAGTGATCTAAGCAGTGCAGGTTACCAGTGAGTGTACTATCATCACTATCTAGTTTGCTGCTAAACAAGAAGCCCCAATGGATTTTTTTCTTGTCAGTTATTCAGAGATAATAGAAATATATGTCAAACATAAAATCTTGTAACATTATGAATAATAATAACAAACATTTTTATCAAAAGAAATTTCCCTCTCCTCCTTTTGTTAAAGAAACATTAACACTATTGCCTACAAGTATTACAAATATAAGGTGAAAGTTTTGATGAAAAATATTCATAACAAAGGTGTACACAGGTCTGACTGTTTGAGGAGTCAGTTTTTAGGGGGAAGATTCTGTCTTGGGGGATAAAAACATGGAAGTGGTCTGTTAAAGTAATATTTTAAGTTTACCTGGTAGGGGGCAGCAAGGGAGCTTTGAAACATCCTTGGCAGTATTTTCCTCCTCCCCCCCTACCTGTCCATAGGCAATACACATATATATAAATTTAACTTTCATACCCAATTGTTTCTGAACATACCAAATATATCAGTTAAAAATCAATAGAAAATCTCAGGTTTTGTTAACAAAATATTTTGAATTTACAGTACAATGGCATCTGAAAAAGACGTACTTGACACTTCTACAGGTAAACCACTGGTTGCTGCAGATCAAAATGGGCAAAATGCAGTAGAGGATTTTGTGGATCCATGGAATGTTCATACCTCATCTATGAAAGGAGTTGACTATGACAAGCTCATAAGTAAGTTAATATTAATTTTAAATGTTTTCTTCAAGTGTAACAATTGCCCAACAAGGAATGCCCTATCATGGAATGGGAAGGACTATCAACCTTTACCTTAAAGTACCAAGGGCATCAAGATAGAACATTTTTTTGTTGCTTTGGAACAAATTATAGGACTATTTTATCTGAAAGCTCTGATGTTCGTATTTTTATTTTGGCTGTTTCAGACTTATGTAGTTTTCAGGGTAGTATCCCATTTCCATCTGTATTGCCACATTACATTCTGAGAATAAATAAGCAAAAATAACTGGTTAAATTTACAACACTGTTCATCTGTGATAATTCAAACATCAACAATCTGTTGATTCTGTGAAACAGGTAAACCTTCAAAGGAAAGCCACACCTTCCTAAGCTGTTTGGTGCCACATGTTTTTAGCTTGTTTATGTTGATTTTTTTGCAACGTTTTTTATTTATTTATTTGGCTCCACTACTACCAAAAACTAGATACCTGAATTTAGAGATCTTCTTTATTAATCCCAATTTTTTATTTTTTTTTTCTAATGTTTCAAGACACTCATAGCTGTATAAGTTTTTTCATAGAAAAGGAAGGGGGTTTCACTGTCCTTGGTGCTTTAACATTAGTTAAAATAAGAATCGTTTTCTATTGAATGGACTAAGAGATTCTTTCAGACAGTTTGTGGTAACAGACTGTAAGTAAAAATAAGCTATAAAACATAGTTCAACTAATGTAAATTAAGAAAAATAAAAGAAGATGGAAGATCAATCTAAGTATACAATAAAGTAAAACCTGTTAAATTCTGAGCTTAAGGGGCATATCCACAATTTTCCTTCAGGGTGATAGAGTAAAAGAAAAAAAAATATATAAGACACATCAAAAATTTATTTATATGCACTTGTGTTCCCTTTCAACTAGCTGGCCCAAAATTTTTGGGGGAAGGGGGGGGTGTGTGTTCAAACCTGTAAGATTTGGTTAGACTTGAATAGGCTAAGAGATTCTTTCATGATGCTGATCTACTAAGTAAATCACTAGATTTTAAATACATTTCTACAACCAAGCCTGAAAGAATAAAAAAAAAAAAAATAAAATAATAATCCAAGCAGAGTGGTTCCTCTTTGTTACCCCATGCTTGAAAAATTTTTATATATTTCAACTAGTTTTTAGTCTCAGGCCATATATGATAGCTTTTCAAAAGCAAAAACAAATTCTGCAAAATCGTATATAATTATCAACAATACTCGGAGTGAGTAAGAACTTGCGGAGGTGGGGGATGGGATGGGTTGGCCTTCCTAAATTCTTAGGATTTTTAAAACACTTGCATATGCATCACATATGCAGGGGAATTCCTATAATACTGGTTACTACGACCTCCAGAGAATTGGGAGCAACTATAAGTCTAAAAACTAGAGGTGGAGAGTCATTTACTTAATGGGCATCTGCCAAGTGGTGTCAATTCATGAAAATTCATCAGTGGGTGGGGTAGTTTTTTTTTGTTATTATACACAAAAGTTATTCTTTTAAAATCTATGGAAGGAGACAAAAAATCTAGGGGGTACAGGCTCCACCATGCCCTCTGGTGCCACTGGATCTGCAAGGACTGGTACAAAATTATGTTTCCGAATCTCTAATTTTAAGACTAGAAAACGACATCAGCTATTCTTTAAATTGTTTATCTTTCAGGGGGATCTTTCCCATACCCTGTGTGGTTTAACACCAGAGGCCTTTCTGGTTTAAAAAAAATTAATTCATGTGTGGCCAATTACAGTTGCTGAGTGTCGGAAAGTAAACGTAAAAATGGACATAGCCAGAATGCACAGTTCATTTCAATATAAAAAGCAAGTAACTTGATAAAAAAATTGCCCCTTAGAGGAGCCTTAGGATGGTTTTCCCCACACCCCTCATTGCACTTTCTGTCTGAAGGGCCAAGAAACGGAGATCAGCACCGCCGGTATGGGCTGTAAAGTCCGTATTTTTTGTTTTTTGTCTCCTCTCTACATCTTCATTAATATGTTGTAGTTTTTCAGTTACCGTGTAGTTGTAGTTTTTCAATTGTAATTGTAGTTATTAGGAAAGCAATGCCATCCTTTTTTGGCTGCTTTCCTTCAAATCTTTAGATCAAGTTAAAAATCCTAAATAAAATCTCAAATGCGTTTGCCAAATTTGCATTTCATGCTCAGCTACATCGCTATTCTTATAACACATTGTTTATAATTATTTGTTGAAAAATTTATCATGTCAATTATTCTTTCCTTTTACACAAATGGTCTATTCTTTTCACACTTATTCATGGACATTTCTTGAGATTTTCATTTCAAGTTTCAAATTCCCCTGTCAAATTTTTCTCATACTAGTCTCAGATCCTTTTACTAGGTATATAGATATATGTGTATATTTCTGACTCTGGTACTTCACCATTACTTACTTTATATTATTTGTAAATTATAGGTCTAATAATTTATAAATTCTTTGTCAGTTATTCTTTCCTTTTATGACAATAATGTCATCTTTTTCGACAATATTTCATGAAATTTTTATTTCAAGTCTCAAATTTTCCTTCCTAAATCAAATCTCAAATCCATTGACTATATTTGTATTTCCACCTCTAGTGCTTCACTATTATTTATAATATATCTTTCTATATACTCTCTTTAAGTGAGCGATAATTGTGCTTGTATTTACCTATGCATTTTTTCTCGAGAACGACTCCACATTTTTTATTTTTTTAAATTTGCACACTGGCATTTTCTGGCTTGAAAATGCGATCTAGATAGGTCGTGAGCATAAGAAAATTTGTTTAAAGAAGATAAAGATCCTTCTGAGCCATTGCTGGCACATAGGGTGTCGTGTCGACGTTTCAGTTGCTGAGTGTTTTTTACAGGGGCCAGTAGTAAGCTTTTTTGCCCAACCCTGCTGCAGCGGGGATCGAACCTGGTTATTCCGTATTGCCAAGAAGAGCATCAATCCACTGGGCTACAACAGGTTGAAAAGTCGTTTAGACCCTTAATTTTTTTTTTGTGTGAAAGACGGTCACGTTGTATACTTTTCTCTTCGAGAGTGAGGATTTTCAGGACAAATTTCTACGGAGTAGGGAGTTTCCAGCTTGATTTGAAAGAGTAAAAAATTCAAGTCTTTATCAAATGAAAATGTGCTAAGAAATATTTTTCAGGCGGAATATTCCGCAAGAAATTTTCTGGAGGGGAATTTTCAGCGAGAATAAAATTGTCCGGGAGGAATTCTCCTGAGGAGGGGGGTATTTTACGTGAGAGGAACTTAGCATGGAGGGATTTTTCGGGGGAGGAAATTTTTCATGGAGCCTGATTTCCTGGCATTGCTTACAAAAAACTGTCAGAAATTACATAAAAAAAGGTTTTTCAACAGAATATAAGGAGCAACATTAAAACTTAAAAAGAACAGAAATTATTACGTATTTGAGGGGTTTGCTCCCTTCTCAACACCTAGCTCTTCACGCTAAAGTATGACTATTTGTCCTAATCCCTTAAGAACGACTTCAGAAACACAAAGGCCATTTAATTCGAATAAGATGAAGTTTTTTTTAAGTAAAAAAAAACTTTAGCGTGAAGAGCGAGGTATTTAGGATGGTGCAGCGCCACTCATATTCTTGATAGTTTCTGGTTCTTTTTAAGTTTTAGTGTTGTTCCTTACTGTCAGTGGAAAAGACGTGTTTTTTATTTAATTTACTAATAAGATTTATTATTGGGAAATAGGGGAACGCTTGATTCTAGATAGCTGCGAAAAGGCTAAGAGTATTGAGGAGAAACTTCAGGGCATGTTGAACTAAATCAAAAGACACTACATGCATCCAGGCTATCAAGAAAGAGTATCTGCAACTTTATGGGAACAGCTAAGGGTGTTAACTTTCAACTTTTGAAGCTACTACTACTGCGACTGCGAATACTTGTGACTGCGACTACTTGCCTCTCTGACTACCTGTAACTGTGACTGCGAATGCTACTTCGACCGCTTTGACCTTCGATACGATTAATTGCAATAGTAAATACCTGCGACTGCGACTGTTTGCAATTGTAACTGCTTGTTTTGGCAGCTAAGAATACTTGTAACTGTGAATATGACTACTTGTGGCCATCACTATTTGTGACTGTGACTACTCACGACTGCTTATCACTGCGACTACTTAAGACTGCGATGAGAACTCCTTGGTATAGAGACTGTTTGCGACCGCATATTCTTTTTTGTTTTTAGCTTTAGAGCTTTCCTTTTGCCTCTGATTTCCTCTATTTTAAACTTTTAGCTCTATTCTTTTCCTGCTTTTTTTGCCAATATCTTGCCCCCTTCTTTCTGAGCCTCTATCTGCTTCAGCGTCTTTAGATTTTGGTTTTTCTTAGTTATCATTTAGCTTCTAACACAAAAATGGTAATAGTTACTACGGTCCAGCGGCTGCAGGATCTCCTCTAGAGATGGGGATTGAAGTTCCAGTCGTTCTGTAGTAATATCTGTTATTCCTTAGAGGTTTTTTTCTGTTTCCCTTTTTTCTATTTGGTGTATTGAGCTGTTTCTCTGCCTTTTCGCAGATTTCTGGTTCTTTGTTCTTTTCTTAGAGAATTTGACCTTCCTTTGGTCGGATATGCACTATAAGAATTGCTTGAAACCAATTTTATGCTATCTTGACTCTCAAATGACATCTCATCTTCGTAATCAGCTTATGTGCCAATCTTTAGTTTCTTCTTTTTTGCCCTTTGAGGTCCTGAGATGGTAGAAAACTTAACACACCGCATATATTTCTTTAGCCCATGACACTGTTTATAAATGACATAGAAGTTTTTCCTGGCTGATTATATTGGGGGGTAATAGGGTTCCTAATGCTTTTGTAAGCCTATATGACCCATAGTAACCCAAAATTAATTGTTTAGAAAACATATCGGGTCGAAAGTCGCTTTTTTTTGCATGGAAAGCCCTGATGCGTCATCTTTTTTTTTCAATCCGCTGCTAGTAGGGCACTGGAATGTCAGAGAGTTGTCTTTACTTTCATTCCTCTGGTTTGAACACCAAGGGAAATTGATTTTTTTTTTACGTAAGAAGCACTGATGTGTCATATTTTTTTTTTTGCTCCGCTGCTAGTGGGGCGCTGAAGCATCATAGATAACTGTTTAATGGCTTAAGATTTGCGTTTATCTCAAGAAATGGCATTACACCTAGTAAAAATAAAGTGTTTGAACCTTTTCATGAGCAAGGTCATACGCCCTTGTGTATTCTTAAGTAATTGATTATCATATTCCCTGAGATTGTCCGCATGATCTAAGGTGGATCTCATCTTACCTTCCCTTTGCAAATCCTTAAAATTATAATTTATGAAATTGTACTATAAAGATGCAACCTACTCTGTTTTTTTTTCTTTTTTAGGTTCACAACTGAAATTTTAGATAGTCTGTTTGGAGTTTTAAACAACATCATATCTGTTCCCGTGCATTGTGATGCGTCACCATTTGTATTGCCTCCCATTACTGAAAACGTTCTGACCCCTCTACAAGAAGGAATACTCTGCTTCATAGACTGCATACAGGTACTTTTCTTTTTATCGTTTTTTAAAGCTTTTATTGTATTTAAAAAAAAATTCGTATCATATGTGTGCAAATGTTAAGGGCACATGTACAACCCTTACAGAAGAGGCAATAAACAGGCTTTAGTGAAGGGAATAAGCGTCGAAAAGTAAGGGATACGAATCTTATATTTTCCCAACCTCTTTGGTTGAAAACCATATAAAAAAAAAATAATACCTGGTTTTAAATATAACGTCTTTAAATCTTTTCGATGCACAATCTTTGCTTGGAATATTTGCCGCCCTGAATTTCTCAATAAATTGAAGTAGTTACATAAACTGTTGTTTTTAGTTTTGGTAAGGACTTCCATATTGCTGGGGGAAATTAGCTCAAGGGTACTCAAAATTATACCTAGATGGATGAAGAATAGCCAAAAACAAATGGAATGCCAAAATCTTAATAATTTAACTAAAATCTATTAGCAAATACCATCTATACTATACTAGCGAATCTATACTAGCGAAACAGCTGATCTATACCAGTGAAGCTGATCTTTCGTTTAAAAACGATTCCCAAGTAAAATCTTTTGAGAATCTTTGCTGATAGTATTTATGTTCTTATGAAAAAGATTAGACTTTTGTGTTTTTTATGGACCTTAGTCAATAAAGGAGAAACAAGAATAAAAGGTTTTTAAAGTTGTAATTTAAAAAAATTATAAATTTGTGGCAAAACCGCGAATGCCCTTCTGTTTTTTATGTGTTCAAACTACGTCATTACGGTTGCATTTTTTCTAGTCGTGTGCTATCACTCTAGAGCAGTTTATATCTGGTAATTAGGAACATTGACATATCAATTAGTTAATTAGTTATAACTGATTCGTTATTTAGTTGTGTCAGTGTATATATTTTTAAGTCATCTTAAAGTTTGACTTGGGATCCTCAACAAACTTTGAAAGATTTGTCTCGTGTTTTTGTTCTTGGCAATACTTGACGGTCCAAGGGCTTTTTCTGTAAGAAACAAAACAAGTCTGCAAAAAACAAGCGATTCATTGAAGGGTTTGAGGGGAAGTAATACATCCCATGTTTCTATTCTTCACTTTCTGTTCTGTTTCTATTCTTTTCTTTTCAATTCTGTTATCTAATTTCTATTCTATTCAATTCTTCTTTTCAATGCTATCAGCAAAATAAGATAGGGATTACTTTGGCATTCTACCAAGATGCAGATACGATCCCCAAATTTGAAGCTAAACCGATGTATTCCATTACATTTCTATTCTTTTTTCTACTCTCCTATTCGGTAATTTATTTTCAAGTTCCGCATCATTGTTCACATAATTTCTATTCGTTTAGGTATTGTTTTTTGATTGGTTGGTAAATCAATATAAAAAATCGATACAAATAAGCATAATAAATGAGCCGATACAAGTATTTAAAAACTTTCTAATTAAGAGCTTTAAATCCTTTATAATAAAATTGGCTATTGCCACTATCTAGAAAACGTCGATTTAAGGATCCTCAGTAGCTCACATCCCCCAGATATCCATCACTTCCAAGGATCGCGATATCCCCATCATTTCCAGCATTAAAAAGTCTCCCCATCCATCCCTCAAAATACCGTTTAGTGGGCAAATTCTAATCTGTTTGGATATTTAGTCTGTAAAAATGAACCGTTATTAAAGATTGCCTATCCAGTGGAGTTGACAATTTATATTTTTGTTATGGCAGAAATATAATGACAATATGACATGTAATGATAGTAATGTTAATATGACAGTAATGATAGCTGACCGCATATAGATATTAGTTATTTAATTCTATGCCTAATTTCTAGGCCAGTTCATGACACTGAAAATTTCACAATAAAAATATATTAATGCTCTTTCCAGTCTCAGCATTATTGGCAATAGGAACTCTTTAGATTTTTTTTTTTTGGGGGGGGGGGGGGGGGGGTAAACAATTCTAGTTGTTTACCTTTGACAGAAATCAACATCGCAACCGTGTCACTTTATTTTAGATTTTTAGTGTTGTCCTGTTTTATTAAATCGGGCAGGTACGAAAGTCGGTTTAATAATTTAGTTTGAGATCTTGCCACTGTACCATATATATTTTATAGGTTCAATAGTTTAAACAGAATTTTATCATTGAGCATCAGCTATTAAGAGAGAGGTCAATGGATCCTATTTTTTTTGGGGGGGGGGAAGAGTTGTACCTCATTATCATTGTAATGAAAAGTCAACTTAACTGAAAAGAACAGTGTTGGATAGGGTCAAATCTACCGTTAAATACAGGAAAATACTGTTTAATTTATTAGTAAATACATCGAATGTATCCCTCTTCTCAAAGCATTGTTATAACTATGTTAAAGTTCATTGTATGTAGTGGGAGATGGAAAGATATTGGGAGTTGTCTAAAACAAGTAAAAGAGATAAAATAATTAAATCAAGAACATGCTTATTCGAATGAATAATGACAAGCCTCCTCACCCCATCAATCTTCCCTCAAGTTTAATGTATTTCGCCAATGCTTCAAGAATGAATTCCATAACACAAGAGCAATAATACTTTTGAGTCGTCCTAGCCGAGTGTTTGACAGGACTTGAAATCCTTTGTCTTTGAAGACTCTAATGAATGTGAAGAAGAGATTCTAATTTTGTTGTTTTTCGTTATTTGGTTTTGAACGGGGATCAGTGGCATGACTGTAAGCACAACCAGTGTTGACCCAGCTTTAAATGGGTACCTGGAGAAATCTGGGGATGGTAAACAGCAGGGATATAGAAAAGCACTGGATGGCTAGCCCCAACCCCCCGTTGCTCTTCTTGGCTGAAAGATCATGAAACGGAGATCAGCTCCACCAGTAGGGACTGTAAAGTCCAATGCTGCGTTCTTTACCTTGTACCGTTAATGTGAGTAAAGGATAGTATCTCTTGAAAATATTAGATTATTTTTTTTTCTCAAGTTACAATATTGCTCTTTATTTTCATTAAAAAAAAACTTATTTTTGTATTTTGATATTTAATTATGAGAAGGTAATGCCAAGAGATGATCCTGCTGAGTCAGAAATTTAGTAATAAACGACAAATATTGTCTGACGATTGTATGGACTCCCATATAGATTGGACGAGTAGGAAATTTTTCTGGGTTATCTCTACATAGAGGTACTATTTCTTGAGGAAAAAAGCCTGTACAAAAGGGTTAAGAAATCCAGATTTCAGATATCAAAGTGGGATAAGTAACTGGTAATTGTGTTCCTTTTTTGTTTTATGGTTTTTTTTTTTTTTTTGTTTGTTTGTTGTTGTTTTTTTGGTTTTTTTTGTCGTTCTTATAAAGTGACAATCTGTTTTAATAGCACTGACTGTGGTGTAGTCCAGCCAAACGCTGATGATTCTGCTGACTGTAAAATTATATTGTTGCTCAAGGAAGATATACTGAAGAATCCTACAAGTTTTCCCCCTCACTTCTTATTATCACCAACGAAATTGCTTAACCGAGGATCTGTCCAATCGTTAGCCTTTGGTAAGTTTTCTTTAAATACAAACGTAGATCCAATCTTTTGAAACATATTTTAATTCATTACCGATACTGGGATAATATTGATGTTGAAAAATATATCGATAAAACCTTATAAACCTGTAGATCGATTGAAACACAGGGCCTTCTTTGATTAACACTTAATAATGCAAACGAGTCCATGTTCTTTTTTCATATCTTGAAAGTCTAATATGCAGTATTTACAGAAATTTTCCTTTATTAATTTTTTCTATTTTTCAGTCCAATGGTGTGATGATTCTAGTGGTCCTTTGAGTGAGGGAGGAAATCTGGTTTTGAATCTTCTAGATTTGTTTTTATATCTTAATTCGTAAACACGATTCTTTCAAAATGAATAAAATAGCTTCTTTTTGTAATACATCTATTTAGGCTAATGTAAGCAATGAGGACGATTGACCTAATTTATGAAATTAGTTAAAAAGTATGTAAAATTACAAATTTCTTATTTAGTGCCACATTGTGCAATTTTTTCCGATTGGAAAGAAAATGACAAACTAAAAAGAAAGTAATTTTTGTGCTTTCCTAATAGGGTTACCTAAGCTTTCCTAACAGGGTTAATAGGGGTTATTTAGGCTTTCGAAATTGGGGTTGTTAGGGCTATTTAGGCTTTCCCAATAGGGGTCATTAGGCTTCCCTATTAGGGAAAGCCTAATTGGCCTTTCGTAAATGGCTGTAAGGTGTTACTGACTGTAAAGCGTTAACAAGGAGAAATATTAAAAGAAAAAATTGATTTTAATTTTAATTCAATTACTTTTGAGTTTCTACGAATCTAATCTGTAAGTTTCTGTATTTTGTTTATAAGCTCTTTCCTGGGTCACAAAACAGTAAAGACTGGATGAACTTGTTGTTAGGGTTATTTAGGCTTTCCCAATAGGGGTCATTAGGCCTCCCTATTAGGGAAAGCCTAATTGGCCTTTCGTAAATGGTTGTAAGGTGTTACTGACTGTAAAGCGTTAACAAGGGGAAATATTAAAAGAAAAAAAAAAATTGATTTTAATTTTTAATTTAATTACTTTTGAGTTTCTACGAATCTAATCTGTAAGTTTCTGTATTTTGTTTAAAAGCTCTTTCCTGGGTCACAAAACAGCTAACACTGTAAGTGTAAGTGTTAGCTTACTTACAATGTAGTGTAAGTAATAAATACCAAGAGTAAAGAATAAAATGAATATTAAGTAGAGTAAATACCAATAAATATAAAGACTAAGAGTAAAATGAATACAGAGTAAAGTAAATACCAATAAATACCAAGAGTATAGAATAAAATAAATACCGAGTGCAGTAAACACCAATAGTAAAGAATAAAATAGGATTAAAGGATAAATAAAGATCGAGTAAAGGAAATTCAAATAAATGCCCATAGTAAAGAACAAAATAAAAATAGAATTCTAAAGTTTAGGCTTTTATACTTGGCTTGATTCTGGGTTTCTGTTTTCTCTCAAAATAGCATTTTCAAACTTTTGGCAAAAATAGCATTTGTTCTTTTTCATTGTTGGAACGGAAGAAACTGATGAAAATGCCGAAATTGTTGGAATGAGTTTTTTTAGTCCTTTTCCCATCTTTTAAGCTTTGTAATCCTTTCTCTGTTAGGAAAAGAGATCAGACACTTATTACTACACTAATTTTACCAATTAAACAAATTAAGTAAATTATTCTCATTGTTGTAGTAAAAAAAATGGCATTAAAAGTTTTTGTTGACATTAGCGTCAGTTTCGACTCTTGTCAGTGACCAACACTTTTTGATCAAGTTTTGTGTTGGCGCTATGATTTGGGAGAGGATTGGTTGAGATGAGGCTGGTTGTTCCTTTTCTCGAAAAGGAGCTTGATTTTCTTTTCCTATATGTTTTCTATTCTCTTCTTCTAAAAAGGACATTGGAAAAAGAAATATATAAAAACCAAAAGACACAATTTCTGGACATCGCTTTTGTCTCGAGGACAAAACCAGTTATGATCGACTGCTTAAATGTGCAGCTGAAAAAAAGTTCAGTCCTTATGTATATTTTTAGTACTGTTATAGATGGTAAGGGTTTCCACCAGTTCAAGAAAAAAATACATGGCAAGTGTAAGAAAAAAAAAACCATTGCTTGTCCACGGCAAGCGTATTTTCAAAGGGAAACCAAATATGCCACTCGCGACGCGACGCTTTTTGCATCGCTTGCGATGCCACCTTTCAGCAAATATATCCTCGTTATGTGAAACACTCATATAATCGAAAGGCTTATTTTTTTTTCTCTTGAATAATTCAAGATTCTATGTCCTCAGATTTGTGGAATCTCTCAACGCGTCTGGTGTTGCCGTCGTTGTGAACTGAGATTCGATCAGGAAACTTCTTTTTGAAAAGAGAAACGCATTTATTATTTTGGCACCGCATCTCTGTGGACCAAGGGTAACCACTGGTCCATTAAAACGGTTCTACCCTACCTTTTCACTGCTGATTGACTATGGCATATCGCATGCCAAAGGCGTTTTTTTTTTTACTTTTAGGTGCTGAACGAAGTATATCTCTAAGTTTCCTTATAAGCCATTCGTTCCATTTTTTTGTTAATCTCCCGATTTTGCTAAGTGATTAACTGAGTTTCCGAGCTCATTTTAACTTCGTCCTTTGTCGTTTAGCTTTTTCTCGTTAGATAAACATAGGAAAATCGCTCGGTATTCTTCGAAGTACAATAAACTATTTTTACAATAGGTTTAGCTTAGAGATTTTGAGCTAAACTACAGAAAAAAAAGAACTAAGCTGTATGTTGACAACTTCAAATACATCTTAAATTTTGACAGATCTATGAAGCACTTGGGTAAATGTGTACTGAAAGCTTTTTCTTAATCTCTTAAGACGTCTTCCATTTTCTCAGTGTCTCTTCTGTAGAGAACCCAGAGGACGATATTGAACCAGCATGGTTCTCCTATTCAGATGATTTTCCATTTTACTTATCAGGGGCAATAGCAGGGACACATTTCTTGTTATTGTTCTTAGGCATAGTTGAGAAAAATTGCATGCTGATATTGATACATTTAAGTTTCGAACTTTCCGCTTTCCTTCATTGCACTGGCGAAGGCATATGTGATTCTATGTGAACCCATTTTGGCACACAGAAGAATATTTTTTGCTATTTTAAAATGAAAGCCATTTTATCTTGTATGAAATAAGTTGGAAAAATCCATTACTTCACGTAAAATCTATGTTTCTTAAAGTAAATCCATGGCATTTCCGATATTCATAATAGAAGTCGAAAAATTCATGTAAGAATAGATAAGCCCACGGTGTTGGTAACCAAGTGGATGGCGCTGGTCACATATTCCTATAATAATTTTAATAATTAATCTTTTTCTGGTTCATTGGTGCTCCTTAATTCCTGTTAGTCCCACTTTCGTTCTTCATAATCTTCGGTTGAATAACTTTTATCATTGCTTCGTAAGACTAACTTTTTGTCTAAAATTGGGGAAGCCAAAATTGGATAGTTCCCCCCCCCCCCCTCCAAAAAAGGCCCTACTTTTACCAAACCTTTCTTTTTCTGAAAAGTGGGTATTTTAAAACTTGTTTGAACGGAATCATGCAAGTATTTTTAATAATTTGTATTTGTATTACAAATTATTTTTTTAGCATTTAAATGCAAATCATGCAATGATTTTCAATCGGTAGTATAGGCAAACTGAAGGTAGCGAAAGGCTCCTCCAAAGCCCAATGTGCTTTTTAGCACTTGGTTGCCTTGGAGAAATCACTTGGAGATATACAAGAATTAAAATATATCGAAAACAAATGATATGTATTATGATTTCAAGCAAATTAAAGTAGCATTAGTTTGTACGCGTGGAGTTTTAAAGTAATAATATTGATTAGGTGTCCGAAATTAGAGAGCAAATATAATTTTAAGTAAAAACACATTTTGAAACCATTTTGGTCTCAATAAGATCATTTTGGGATATGCTATTTAAAAATTCTGAGTTTTGGATTTTGTTTAAACGGTGGTAAAGGAGCAGACCCTATTTGTTATCCCGCAACACTTATGTTGGCGAAGCCAACAACGTCCGCAACGCTTCACGTTAATCAAGCAGTGTTAATCTGATTTTAATATATCTTTTAGATTGTGGGAATAGCGTCAGAATTCGTGAAGGTTTTGCTAAAATATGTTTCGAAACACTTCTTCAACTTTCCCTCAATGGTTTGGCAGACTTTAATTTCTCAAATGGTGACAGCGAGAGTCAACAAAACCATCCCAAGGGCGAAGCTGCCAACGGTGAAGATGAAACAGTAGCTAATCGACTTGCAGTAACAGCACTTTTACACCGATTCCAGGACGTACTTAAACGTTATGTGCATGATGTTAAGCTAGGTGGAACGTGCCCACTGCCAACACACAGGGTTGTTGAAGCTACTTTTGTATTGCAAGCTGTTTCTACGCTTGGACGATCCTTACAGGATGCAGAGCTTGACAAAGGTGCCAACTCTTATCTAAAATACAATTCAGGAGGTTGTTTCTCAGACTTAATTATTTTCACTGATAACGCTGATTAGAAAATTATATACAATCTACCATTTAACCTTTTGGGCTCGGAGTTTATTTTATATTACTAGAAAATAATATAAAATCTACCATTTAACCTATTGGACTCGGAGGTTATTTTATATGAATATAAAATAATATAAAATCTACCATTTAACATAATGGACTCGGAGGTTATATAAAATCTACCATTTAACCTTTTGGGCTCGGAGTTTATTTTATATTACTAGAAAATAATACAAAATCTACCATTTAACTTATTGGACTCGGAGGTTATTTTATATGAATATAAAATCTACCATTTAACCTTTTGGGTTTGGAGTTAATTTTATATTATTATAAAATAATATAAAATCTGCCATTTAACTTTTTGGGCTCGGAGGTTATCTTATATTATTATAAAATAATATAAAACCTACCATTTAATCTTTTGAGCTCGAAGATCAGGAGCTTAACTGTCATTTTGTAAATAAATTGTATCGCTTCTGTGTCATACTTGATTGTTTGCAAGAAAATATAGCCTATTAGGCTTGAAATAGGAAGCTTTGCTTTTTCAATAAAACCAAATCATTATAATATCAAGATATAATAGAAAACTAATGAAAATAAACTGAACTTTCAATAGATAATTATTCAATAGATAGATAATAATTATATAGATAGATAAGAATTTATTTCAATAGATAGATAATTCAATAGATAATTGTTAATCCCAGCCACTGAAGATTTTATTTCACAATTCTCTTTTTTTATGATTAACAAAAAAAATTATTAAAATGTATTTGGTTGTCATTAAAGAGCAGATGGAACAATACCTTTTGAAGATTTACGAATGAGTGAGGGGAGTAGTCAAACTTCTGTTTGTTCTAATTCCTTTTCGTTTTAAGTTTGACTTTAGTATTCTTTTTAATTTATACTCATTTTAGGATTTATATCTATATCAGTGTTTGTTATCTTTATGTCGGAAGTTATTTCTGTTTTAAGTTATATATTTTAATTTTGTGCGCTTTGGGTTTCATTTATTTTTGGAGTAGCTTAGCCCTCGCGTGTTTCTGTGATTTCAAAATAAAGCTAATCCAAAAAAATTCTCCCTTGTAAAATTCACCCCTCCACCCGAAAAAAATTCTCCTAGACGGAAAAGCTAAAAAAATCCCCTCAGTTCAGCATTTCCCTTCATTGGAGAATCGAGTCCATAAATCTAAATACAAGATATTGCTTATACTTAACACACAAGTATTTTTTTTTCATACGCCATGCTCTCCACGTCACGGACTAAATAAAGTTGTCCTCTACCCTAAATTTAAATGGATTATTTATTTTCGTTATATATTTTGATTATTAAGTTTCACGTGGGTTATATAATTATTTTGGTTTATTTTGGTTATATATTTAATTTGGTTACACATACAGAGTCGTAAAAACATGTGCAAAAAATTAATTTTAATACGAAAATCCCCATTGTGAATTCACCCCCACCCAGAATGCAATAAATTCCATACATATTCAGTTAGTTGATTATCACTGGCTCAATTTCCAAAAGGATCTGGAGCCTGTTTAATATACATGGCTGTTCCTCAGGAATCATTGTATTATTTTCTTGATTAAAAATATTGGGCGGATGGAAAAGAAATTTAGAAAGAAAGAATGCCCAAGAAGTTTATTCCTTTGTTGTTGTTTTCAAAATATTTAGAAATAAAAGTCTTGATTAAAATTTGGAATTTGAAATTTGAAGACTTGCGTCGGCTGAACTTTCAAAAAGACTTAAGTGGGATATGTAGATTGTTACATGTAAAATAATACCTTGAATGCGAAAACAAGTTGTCTTTGGTAATATGTGCAATTTTGTAAAATGTGGTTTTCTTCCTCCGTCACTGAAAATACGCCTGTGTTCAGTGGTGAAATGGTCCCAGGATCTCGCAGAATGTGTCATGTGTTATTCTTGGCCGCTTTCATGGCTGCCCGAGTAAAGGCAACCTATTGAGGGGTGAACCACTGCTCATGGTAGCCAAATATTTAAAAATGCTTTTTGAAATAATTCAAAATAATGAAATATTTAAAAATGCTTTCTGAAATAAAAAAAAAATGTCAAGTGCGAACAAAATCCCATTTGAAGCTTGTTCTATGATGTCAAATATCTTAATGGCAAAGTTTGTTGGGAAAATATACGTGAATTTTTTAAGACAGCCTAAAAACCATAGAAAATGCCTTCAGGTTTAAATGAAAACTGCACAATTTGAATTTGAAAAAAATGCAATTTGAAAAATGCACAATTTCGAAAAACCCATAAAATCCAGGAAAGTTACAGCCCTTCACCCTAAGAAAAAGGAAAATCAGTTTTTGCATAGTTAGCACTGATGTGTCCTGTTTTTTGTGGCTGGAGGGGGGGGGGGTCCTAGCCGTCACCGATGGATAGGCTGAATAGGGAAATAGGGAAAAACCATAAAAAACCATTCAGCTCTGAATAGAGCTGAATAGGGAAAAACCATAGAAAATGTGTACTGCCCCATTGTTGGCTACCTGACAATAAGTTTTTACCCTTAATAAGGAAGATATAAGCTTTAGTTTGTGACTGAGTAACCCTTTTCAAGGTTTCCACAAAAAAAATTCTATATAATTGGAGTGGAGTAAAAAAAAAAAAACCTAATTTTTCATAGTAATGAATGGTAGTTAAATAATAATCCTTTTCAATAACGAAAGTATAAAAGCCTAAGTATTAATAACATTCAATCAAAGAATCAGCTTTTTATGGTGATCCTAAATATGTACTTGTTTATTAGTAATTTGTGCAGTTATCAGTACACAAGGAAGTTCGTATAATTATAGAAAACACAAGGAAAACAACTTAATAAGGGGGTAATTTCGGTAAAAATGTGCCATCATTTTTTGTCCTCATTGCAAAAGTACCCATAAGCTGATATTTGAAGCCACTATAATCAGAAATGTTTCTCCTGAAAGGAATTCTGGGAATTATTGTATTTTCCCTCTGAACGGATGCGTTTTTTTTTTTTTTTTTTTTTTTTTTTTTTTTTTATTATCTTTTTTCCAGTAGTGATTGTACTGATCAAGTTGTAACTTTGAAAAATATTTAATTGTTACAGTTATCAAGTACAAACGCGTCGAATACATTGGTTTTAGTATTCAAAATTACATTAAAAATATTGAATTAAAAAAATAACTGATTTTCTTAATTTTAGTTTCAATGTTTTACATTTAACAAACTACTTTTATAATGCGTTACTTTTTATAAACATTTGAGTCTAAAGGCATTAAATATTTTGATGTTTGATAACCAAGTTCAAAACTGTTGATATTGTAAAAACTATCCGTCCAACGCTTCGGCATTGATCAACAGAACTGAATGGGGGGAGTTTATATCTTAGTTTTTGTAAGTAGGCTATTGTTTTGTGCATTTATTTGTAATTAATTATTTTTTTCATTTTTATATACTTTTACTTTAATTGACATTGTTTGACATAGTTCCATGGCCATTAGGAAAATGTTTGTCTCTAAGCTTCATTAAAAATAACAAGTTTTTTCAACTGAAAGTAAGGAGCGAGATTAAAACTTAAAGCGAGACTCAAACACTGTTCAGGCTACAGTTTTCCGGCACTTTAAAAAAAGTTACTTGTCGTTTCTAATTATTGTTCCTTTGTGCCTCATATACGTAAAAAATTTTTTCGTTTTAAGTTACTCCTTACTTTCAGTTGATTTTTTTTTTTTTTTTATTAAATTTCTGATAGTTTTTCAAATAATGCAAGGATACCTGGCTCCACCTCCTCTTTTCCCTCCCCAAAGAAATATCCTCTGGGCAATTCTATTCAGATGAAAATTTACAATTTTCAATTGCTGGGTCTATTTTACATTGACATGTAACAAGGCACTTTCAACCTTGCGGCAACGGAAATCGAACCCCATGCCCCGTCTTACCAAATACATTATCGATCCACTGTGCACCCTAGGGCTGTCTATATCTTCGACGATAAAAAGATTTCGCCGGCAAATAAAAAAAAAATTATTATGTTTTGCTCATGAATATGAATAAAAATAAAGCTGGTATAGTAAATTGCAGTGGATATTTTAGATTTAAAGAAGATTATTTATTGCTATCTGTTTATTCGTATTTGAATATTAGTGTAACTGGCTAGTAAGATTTATTAAGAATTTTAGAGTTTATAAATAGTAGGAATATAGTAATAGATTGGTATGATGACCACTATAGATAAACATGAAACTAACTAAATTAAAAAAAAATACATTGAAGATGCAGGGTTCTTATTAAGTTAACAAAATAGTTTACGTTTAATCAGGTTATGTATGAAGTGAATCTTAAACTAAGCAGCTTATTGTTAAGAGAATTCCGAATAATAAGGTTCAATCTCTGATTCAAAGGCTTAGATATCCTTCCTTAGATCATCTTAGGTCTCCGTTTCCACTTCTTCAGCTACAGTGGGAAGGTTTTGAAACTTTTGAAACTTTTTTTTTTTTTACGACGCCAGTTTTGCAGCTTTAACCTGAGAGATTGAACTTTATCCTGGAAGTTAACAATTCCAAGCTCTTGACCCTACAGTTTTAAATTAACTTATTTATATAATCTAAGATGTCAGAAAGTAAACTTTTCTTTGGATCCAAGTCTCTTTACTAAAGTATGTCACAAACTCTTGTTAGTACCTCATGATCAGAGTTCATTTAATTGCATGTGTTTTTGACCTAATAGGTTTTTTTTACTTTTACTAATAGGTCCTAAAATTATACCGTGAATGGGAGGCCCCTTGGATCAATCTCAGGTAAGATCATATTCAATTTCGGTAAAACGCTGTTTTGTATTAATAACAACAGAGACCACACTACTTTTCCATCATAAAAAAGCAAGAGATACTTAAAACTGATACTATTTGCAAATAGAAACTAGTTAAGTGAATATTTCATCTGTATGTCATGCTGCCATTTTCAAAAAAGATATCTTCTATCATGCAAAAAATATTAAGATGAATAGACCCCATTTTTTGGATGCATTTTGCCAAAGATTGTGCTTTTTGATTATCCACATCTGGCCCAACAACAGCCAGGTTTTCCTCTAACAGGATGGCAGGAGGTTGGAGTGGAGGAGTAGCACGTGCAGCTGTGTTGGTCTGGTGCTGCTGTGAGTTGTTCATAGTAGCATTTTCTCTTTAAAAATATATTTTTAAAGAAAAAAATGATAACTATCTTGCAAAAATGCGCAAAAGTACAATGACATTTTCTCCATATATATATATATATATATATATATATATATATATATATATATATATATATATATATATATATATATATATATATATATATATATATATATATACATATATATATATATATATATATATATATATATATATATATATATATATATATATATATATATATATATATATATATATATATATATATATATATATATATATATATATATATATATATATATATATATAAATGAATTACATGAATATATAATGAATTATCTGTAAATAAAGACGCTCCATTTGACCATCAAGCAGTAAGAATGTAATTAAGAAATCCGATATTTATTGGCAATCACGCTGGAATAGAGGTGGTGAGAGATAAGTAAGAAGAAGGGGCGGGGGGTGAGAGACTTGGTGGCCGTGGTACTCGCCAGGCTTACCCCTTAAATTACGGGGACAAGGTAGTCAGCCTTCAACGCTTGCCTCACTTCTCTCGTAAGGAAGCCCCAGAAGAATGGTGGTTCTATACATGTGTTTCCAGTTTAAAATTTTCTGGAGCGGAACATTACAAAAGGAAAAGATACAGTTATCAAGACTGCATCAAAAAATTTCGCAAAAGGTGCGATAAAGCAGGCACAGGAAGTGTGCAAAAGTGCCTTGAAATTTGATATTCTTGAAAGGCGCAGGGCTTCGCATCCAAGCGTAACATTTTAGGCAGATTTCCATGATCTGTTAAGTGGTTTTTTAGCACGCAAGGAGGATCCATCCTCTTTGTTATAGTTGATCCTTATGATGTACCATCTATCCCTAATGAACCAAGTACTATTGTAGCAGCTTGCTTAAACGAGTGCGTGTGGATGCTAAATTTTCTCGTTGAAAAGCAGGAAACCTCGATACAGCCATCAGGCCCTGTAGTCTGAACCCCAGTGCAAGCTAAAGTGCAACCTTCTGTTCCTGTTGTGTTGATCAATGTTCTGAGCAGCTTGAGTATTCGAAACCTAGTTAATACACGTAATTTTGAGGAAAACTTGGTTGTGCTGACTAGGTCCAGCATATTGTGGCTATAATAAACAAGATAGTAATACATCTGTTTGACGAACAATCAGCGGTTGCTGCTGTTTCCACAATACCGAACATGCTAAATATTCGAACGAAAGTAGTGAGGCACGAGTATGCCGGCATTATCAGGATGGACCAAGACAATGACCTTTCACAAATACCTATTCTTGTTAACAGTGTGAATAGCACAACTAGATTCGGTAATACGTCCGTTGTCCAGTTAAAATTTATATCAAAAGATAAATTACATCGTGGTATTAGGCACCGAATCAATATTGAATATGGTTTGTTATAAGTCACTTTGCCAGATCGAGAAGGCTTTGGTCGTTTTTCTAGAGATTGTTCTAATCTAGCTAAATGCAGCAAATGTGCCAGTAATTATAGCAACTGTAATAGGAGCTGTTCGGCGCAGTCCTTTATCTGTTGCAGCTGGGGTGGAAGTCATCGAAGCAACAGCCTGTCGTGTTCAGAGGTTAAGAAACACCTTCCTGTTCGAGAGCCCGACGTTAGAAATGAAACTATAAGCCGTGTGTCTTAATATGGGCTCTATTCCTAGTGATATAGTTTCTGTATTTGTTCAGAAAATTAATAGCGCCCGAGAAATATTTGAACCTCTTATTTAAGTACGATATGGTCTGTTTATAGTCAAACACTAACTCAATGTGGATAATTGTCCTATGCTAGAAGTTTTGTCTGACCATTTATTTTTTATTAGACCTATTGAAACTACTACTGGCCGTCCATATGATGGCTTATTAGTTGCTGTAAATAAGAAGTTTAGATGCAGTTTTTATGAACCTAGAGATCTAGCCATTCTGTTCAACTGAATCGAAAACCTAATAGCTATGTCTTTGGGGACGATATAATCCCCTACAGTCCCCGGGGAAGGGGCTGCAAGTTACAAACTTTGACCATTGTTTACATATGGTTATTATGGAGTGTACAGACGTTTTCAGGGGGACTTTTTCGTGTTGAGGTGGTAGTGGTCCGGGAGAGGGGAAGGGGGAGGGGTTATGTTGGGGATCTTTCCATGGAGGTATTTATCATGTGGGAAGAGAACTTCCATGAAGGGGGCGCAGTATTTTTGTTCATTATTAAAAGCATTAAAACTTAAAACAAACATAAAATCTTACGTATATATGGGGGTTCGTCCCCTCCAAAATACCTTGCTCTTCGCACTAAAGTATTTTTAGTAATTTCAACTATTTACTCTACGGCCTTTGCGATTTAGAGGTCATTCTTAAAGATTTGGAGTAAAATTCAAGCTTTAGTGTAAAGAGCGAGGTATTTACGAGGGGGAAAACCCCCTCATATACGTAATAAAAAATACACAAATATAGAAGTTCGCTATCTAAATTAATCCGTAAGGTACGTATGTTTATTACTAACAGAAGGTTCGTATAAAAAAAAAAATTGCGTTTCTATGTAGCCAAAAATTGGAGAGCAACTAGCAACAACCTCCTTCATTCTTTTTTTTTTTATCAAAATCAAAACTATGAAGAAATCCATTTAGCAAAAAAAAAAAAATATACCAATTTTATTTTGATTACTCATGTGCAGTGGGCCAAAATCAAACATGCATTAATTCAAAAACGTTCAAATATTAAATAAAAAAAAACATGTTTTTTTACTGCAAGTAAGGAGTAACACTAAATCTTAAAACGAACAGAAATTACTCCGTATATGAAAGGGCTTGTCCCCTCCGCAACGCCTCGCTCTTTACGCTAAAGTTCTTTCATTGTTTCAAAAAATAGAGTTGTAACAGTCAAAACTTAGTGTAAAGAGCAAGTCGTTGCGGAGGGGAAAATCTTTTTCATATATGGAGTCATTTCTGTGCGTTTTAATGTTGCTCCTTACTTGCAGTTAAAAAAAAACTTTTTTTATAATTAATATCAAAAAGACTTGAGTCATTTGTTGTTTACTGAAAACTCAAAAGATTGCTTACATTAAAATTTTTGTTTAGCCAATTGATTTTCTGTAAATTAAATTGAAATATTCTCTTTTTAATAACATATATACAACTTAGAAAAAAGAGTAACTTTAGAATAATTTGCTTTTCTGAATTTTCCTCACCTTAACCCAGCGTCAGTATTGCCAGTCTCGGAGATTCAATCTTCATTTAAGTGAGCTTAATCATGCAATATCATAAATCCAAAAGGATGTTTTTGAATGGTTCTTAAGTAAGAGGACGCATGTTAAATACATTACCTTTCATTAGCTGTGTATAAGTACTTCAGTTTTTTTTTTGTTTTTTTTGCGTTCAGATTTAATTCATTATTCATTTGTCGTAGTACATTTTCTTGAAAAAAAAAGATAAATGGACGGATTATTAGGTGAGTGAATTTGAAATCGGACACAAGAAAACATTTTCTTATGGATAATTCAAACGTAAAATGAACAGAAATTATTATAAAAGAAGAAATCAAGACTAAAACACAATAATTTACAATAAATAATGAAACCGAACTTAAAATACCTCAACCCGACAAATTCCCCCCATATTCCCCCTGGAATATGGGTTTAAGTTAGACGCAATGCTATAGCATTCACCTATACTAAAGAGCCAGAAGACTTCAATGTAATATTTCTTTCCTGGAGGCACTTCATATGTAAGCAGTGGTCATGTAAACTTCGGACGGGGTTCATTTGGATGCAAATTAAATGTTCTAGTGTTTTTTTAAGAGTCAAAAGTGATTGAGGGCATCTCTCTCCCCTACGAAATTTTACCCCTAATCCCCCTCTCCTATGCCCATTTTACCCCTAACAAATCCAATTAAATATTCTAGATAACCATTTTGCTCAAAATAGTTCAAAGATCAAATTACCATACCTCCAGAACTGACAGCCCTGTACCAGCATTCAATGCAAAGGTTGTAACTTATGAAGTTATCCATTGTTAAGGTATAAGTTGTTATGGAAAGTGTGTTCATACAAACTTTGGAGACGGCTCATTCAATTGGAAATTGAATATTACAGTCATTTTTGAGATTCAAAATTGATTAGAGGGCAACCAACCCCACGCCTCTTTTTTATCCTAAATATATCCAAGCAAAATTTTGAGATAGCCATCTTATTCGAAGAAGTCGAAAAGTCAAATAACTATACTTCTAGGGATAACAAAGACCCCCCACAGGCCCTGGGGAAAGTGTTATACACTATATAGGTTAACGATTGTTTATATATGATGTTGATCATTGGGAAAAGGCTGCGAGTTTGATTTTGAGTATCCAATACGGTTAAGGGCATGAAGGTATAAACCTTTAGAAAATGTTGATGGGGACAGCAAACAAACTCAAAACACACTATATGCAGGAGGTCTGACGAAATAGTAACTTAATTACCTTAATTCGCACTTCGGAGCGAAATAAGGTCCAATGTTGGATCTGTTCGGCTCCATTGTTGAGATGGCTGTTGATCCATTGTAGTTGAGAGTTAAAACATTTTACACAGAATATAAAAGGACAGGGTTGTGACTGTGTTTACAGCCCAGTGACATGCTTCCGACTAAGAGTGTGCTAGGATAAACACAATTTAAGCCCACTTGGTAACAGTGACCACGGATAGGTATGATCGAGGGGAATATTCTTCTGTAGTTTAGAGTAGACACCACAGTACATTGTCAATTTCTGATAGGGTATGTGAATTAGTTATGTATGACAAGCAGCATCAGCATCCTAGCACAACTCTTTTTTATATGCATATATAATATTCACTATTTACGAGACAAAGACGATGGGCAGTTCCAGTTGGATCTTGAAGGTTCGGCTTTCTATTCTTTTCAGAGTCTCCTTTTAAAAACTTTAGCTGATGTTGAAGACTCTGTCTCCTTGCTTAAACAGTTCCAATCATTGATGACCCTTTGGCTAAAGAAGTCTTGTCTGATTCTACTGTTAACTTGGGGCTTATGAAGCTTCTTAGAATGAGCTCGTGTCTGTCTTTCGCCGGAGTTATTAGTATATAACTCCGCTTGTGTCAGAAGGTCAAAGATGGGAGTTTTATTTTAAATAGCCTTTCACTATATGGTTTCTCAACAATTCCAGAGATAAACTTGGTGAACTTCCTTTGTACATCTTGAATCAACTGTACATCAGATTTTTAAAAAGGACCAGCAAGGTAGGTTCCAAAGTCAAGAACTGGTCTCATAATCGCCTTGTTTAGCTTCAAGAAGATTCCATGTGATCGGCTAGTAAGTGTTCTTTTAATATCTCCAGGGCCAGAATTTTCTTTGGAAACAGTTTGTGCACGGTGTTCGTGACCTTAAGAAGATTATCTATGGGGGATGATGTCTGGTTATCATTTATAGTTTATTGGTACAGAGGATTATTGTGACTAAAATGAATGGTGACGCATTTTTATATGCTAAAAGAGAGAAGCTACCTATCTGCCCATGCCTGAATGTGGTTATTTTCAGATTGTATTGATGATTCATCAGGCACACTAAAAAGTTTTGAGTCATCAGCATAAAGGATTAAATGGTTGCTGATTTCGGTAATCATATGATTTATATAAAGAAGAAGCAATGTGGGTCCCGAAGCTGTTCCCTGGGGAACACTGCTTAAAACATTACGGGGCTGGGAGTTGGTGCATTTGCTGTCTGTTGTGAATACCCATTGAGCCTGAGATCTACCAGCCAAGAAGTCCATTAGCCAGCCTACTAATTCATGGTAAAGGTATTGTGATAAGGTACAGCATCAATTTCTAAGGAATGGATATGAGTATTAAGATGGAACTTTAAAATTATGCCAAGGGGGAAGTAGAAAAAGGAGCGGACAACCCACAGGGAAGGATTTTAAGCTATCCAATTTTGTCTATTTTTGACATGCAGGATATATCATTTGGGAATATAGCCTGAATTAACTTGGTCATTCCTACCCCCCCCCCCCCTTCCAGCATCAATAATAAAGGCATAGACTAAAATTATATCTATGAACTAAGAAGGATTAGACAACAAGTCCCAAAAAATCATTCAATTTTCATCTGGTGGGTAATTGAGGCTTAGGAAATTAGACATCATAACGTGCTCTTTTAGGCATCTTACCCTCCCCCCCCCCATAAAGACACAGAACTCCTCCTTAATAATACATCTGTGAATTATGAAGCATATCACTACAGTAAAATAAAGTGTAAAAATAAACGCCAGAAATGTTTGGTGCAGTAATAAGGAAGGTGTCACCATGCAGAACCCCAATGGACATTACCCACATTTTCCTACGGAAAAATCCTGCCAGACAGTTTAGTCACTGTTGAAGGCAACTCGACTATGACATTCACTCTATATGTAGAATCGTGCATTCAAAGAGAAAGTAAGACAAATAAAAATAATTAGAAAGATGAATTAAGAGAAATTCTTCTCCAAAAATTTCCTCTCCACTGAAAATTTTCTACCTAGAAATCCCCCCCCCCCACACACAAAAAAAAACTTCCATGAAAATGTACGTATGTTACCTAATGGCAAATACTATTTGTAAACAATGAAAAAAGTATAAAATTACAGCCCTTTCTCTAGGGGCTTTGAGGGGTCATGTCATACCCAGAGGCATATTCATTGAACCTTTCAAATATGATGAACCATATTTGAAAGGACTATCTCAAAATTTCATTCAGATGTCTTTAAGACGAAAAAACGGCATGAAAAGGGGCTAGTTGCCTTCCATTCTAATTGGTCACTTAAACTTTTAATTGTTTGTTTTAATGAGCCCTCTCCTGATCTTCTAAAATCCTGGGTTTGATACTATCATCCCAGGGAGAAACGAAAAAAGAACAAACAACACACATGATCTTTGATTAACAACAAAGGCAAAACTGCCTTTCCATCACAAAAAAAACTTGGGACTGTTCTAATTTTTCAATTATAGTGTTAAGATCCCATTTTATTGTAAGTTTTATTTAATTTATATAGTTTTCTGTGGATGGCTCTTGGATACAGAGCCGAATATTTTTTCGGGACCAATTTTACTGTCTTAGGTAAATTCGCTGTTATTTTACTTGTTGTTTTACCCATGACCCGTCTTTGGCAAAAAGTACACAGTTCCAAGTATCTGTAGATCAGAGCTTGAAGCCTCTACAATATTTCTCTTATTGTTTTGTAGTTAGGGAGGGGGTATATGCCTCAAAAGATGCATTTTAATGCCAAAATATCCTAAATCTTATTGATCTTTCAGATAAATAGAGCATTAATTCTAGGGCAGGGGTCATGCACGTAGAAATTGATATATAATCGGTCTTCATTTCTGAGAATATTTCAGGTTTATGCCAAAGCATCCGAATTCCCTTTGATCCTTCAAATAAATACAGCATTAGTTCTAAGGCAGGGGTCATGCAGGTAGAAATTGATATATAATCCATCTTGATTTCTGAGAATATTTCAGGTTTATGCAAAAACATCATAATTACCATTGATCCTGCAGATAAATACAGCATTAGTTCTAAGGCAGGGGTCATGCAGGTAAAAATTGGTATGTAATCCGTCTTGATCTCTGAAAAATTTCAGGTTTATGCTGTTATTATGAAAGTAAACAGTAACATTGAACTCCAAAATAAGCTGAACATATTCCTGATAAGAGGGGGGCTGTCCCCTCTTGAGGAAGAATCAGTACTTTATAATCAATAAAACTCTCACAACATAAAACTACCAAACTTGTTGCCTTCTGTCAGGTAGCCTTCATAAGCACACAAGTGAAGTATTAAAACATTGCCCACAGAATGGCCTGTCGATCAAACTGGCCTGTCAAATACAATGAGTACAATGAATAAAATGAAAAAAAGAAATGAGGGGATAAGTAAAAACATAGGTAAATTATAAAATAAATACATGGATGAATCCAACTGGGCTGTCAGATAAAAATGAAACAACAAAACTAACAGATTAACAATATAAATGACACTTTAACGTGATGCATTACAAATTTCATTTATTTATGATTTCAACAAACGCTGATAAAAAGCTCTTTCTGTAGCGCTCAGTTCTTGCATTAATAGGATTTAAAATTGGAATTTGTTGTGCTTTTGATCGATGTAAACGGGGCTTTGGAGGGTTATAATGGGCTGGGAGTATACATTGAAAGCATGGGTTACAACGCAGATTATTTTCGAAATTGGTACAAAGAGAAACACGTCGGACTGCCAAGGTAGGGAGGTGGAATTCCTTGAGGAGGAGAATGTAAGGCACTTTGCCGGGCAAACCGGCAAAGGTGTACCAGCACTTTGCCGGTACACCTTATGAAGGAATTTTTCTTCCAAAAAATGGATGACATATACTTTGATCAGCACATCAAGAGCTATTGACTGCTGTCGAAAAAAAATTTATCAGTCTTAGTTCAGAAGTTGACTTTTTTGCTGTAGGCCAATTTTCTAATATCATCACTAAGAAAGGAGGAAATGATAAACTCAAATTCCTTTAGTAATGAGAGAACTTTTAAAGTTTAAGGGGCGCATCTGATACCATTTCTCTACTGCAATTCCATTTGCAAAAAAAAAACGAATGATAAACTCAGCTGAAATCCCAAACAGAAACGGGTAGAAACAATAGATGGCAGCACTTTCAAAACTCGTGGGAAACTGCCACTTTTTTGTTTCTGTATTTTTTTTCTATTTATCACTCAAAGAAGATATATTGGCTGTGGGGCCGGGTAACTGCCGCATATATTTAACACGTATAGATTTTAGTCTATCTTCAATTTGAAACTAGTGCCTGCCTGCTTGCCTTCTAGAACAGAGCTTTCCACTTGAAAGCAGAAACATGGTTTAATGAAACGAAAGCTTGACTGCATAACTTCAGATAGTTCTATCTGGAAAAGGCTATAGAACTCCACTTCACTTCACACACTATACGCTCTGGCTCAAGGACAAGCAAAAACCATCATTCTTGGCCCCAGGCAAGAGTTCTATGAAGCTTTCCAAAATGCAAAGTCATATTGATCAATCCAGCCTAAGGTCCACACTTTCCATAAAAACCGCATAGGTTAGACAATTACCACTTTCTAGGAATAAGCTGCAATCAGGGTGCTAGGAACAACAAAAAAACATGACAAAACCTAAGCGTTGCTATTGCAACACAATTCAGGTTTTTAAGAGGGAGAGGGGGTAGCTAGAAGTGTTGTTTTTTATATATAAATTCACAAAGGGCTAAATAGGATTCAATCAATATTTTGCTTTCCAGCTTTCAATTCAATTCAATTTATTCAAATAAAAATAAAATATAACACCAATAATAATAAGGATCCTGGAAGCGAACTTGTTGAGGACCATAACCACAAAAAATTGAAAATGAAGAAGAGAGAAAAAAAGAAAAGAGAAAACATGGGTAACTAAAGCAAATTGAATAAAAATTTAGAGAGTTATAATATCAAAATTCTAGTACATTGTTATACAGCGTGCGAAAACTTGTGGATAGCTCGACACTGGAGGGTATTATATTCCATTGAAGTATAGATTTATAAATGGGGATCGCTGGGCGGAACTAGAGACACACTTGGGGACAATGAAGGAACGGTTGGATGAACGGAGACAGAGACCTTCATAATTATTAATATTAAAATAAGATAATAATTGAGGAGGAAGATTTTTATGGTAAGCGGAGTATGCAAGGTATAGATTTAATTTTTTGATGATTTGTTCAAAAGGGATAATACCAAAATCGGAGTACAAGTCCTGGGTGGGATATAGTCGGGGCAGCCGAAAAACTGCTTTGATGGCACGGTTTTGGGCAGATTTTAATTTATTGGTAACTGAAGGAAAAGTGTTGCCCAAAAAAGATCCACAGTATGAGATATATGGGTAAATAAAAAAGTAATAAAGGGTGACAAGGATATCGGGAGGAAGAAAATAATTCGCACAATTAATCATACTTATCTGTCGCAAAATTATGGCTCACGTGTGGGACACGTGTGTTGCAAATGATAGGGAGGAGTCTATGTGGACACCAAGAAACTTGGCAACTTCGACCTGTGGGAGGAGATGGGTAGAATATTTTAGGCCAAGTGCTTGCTGAGCTTCATTTTTTTTGTCAGGGGTTCGAAATAATACAACCTGACCTTTCTTGATGTTAATGGTCATGCAGTTAACTAGAAACCACTCCTGTACTCTGTTCAGAAGGATTTGAGTAGAGGCGACGACGGATGGTAAATTAGGACCGGTGATGAAAAAGTTGCTATAGTCAGCAAAAAGTACTGGGTGCACTGATGGACCCAGGTCCGTAACCAAATCATCAATATAAAGAAGAAAAAGTATTGGACTAAGAACAGAGCCCTGTGGGACGCCCCTTCGGACAGGAAGGGGATGTGAAGTCACCCCGCCCAGACTCACACCCTGTACTCTACCAGAGAGATAAGAGCCAAACCATGAGAAAGGAACTCCAAGAATCCACAAACAAGCCCAATACAGTATTTTTAAGGTCAAGTTGGGAACGTATAAACTGTGTGGCGTCTATTAGTGCATGAGCAGTTGAAAATTTGGAACGGAAGCCATATTGATGAGGAGAAATCAACGAATCTGAAAAATGAATCCCAAATAAAAAGGGAGAAAGACGTCGGAATATAATTCTCTCGAGCACTTTAGATATAACTGGGAGAAGTGAGATTGGACGATAATTACTTATCTCAGACGGATCGCCTTTTTTATAAATCGGGATAACAATTGCTGATACAAATATTTCTGGAAAGACTCCATTGGTCATAGACAGGTTTGCTATGTGCACAACGGGTCCACAAACATAGGAAGATACGGTCCTAAGAAGCTTATTACTTATCCCAAAGAAGTCAGGTGTACTACTATTAGAGAGACATTTGATAACTTGAAGCACCTCTTTACAATCAGTTGGAGAGAAAAACATGGATCCAAGATTCTTGCTAGGTTGTACTGACTGGGAGAAGGAACAGGAGTTAGCATTTGGAATATTAGTGAAATAATTATTAAAAGCAACCGGTACTGAACTTGGGTCAATTAATCTGCCGCTGATGTCCTTAAGGTTAAGAGGTACAGATCTTGAATTCCTTATTTTTGAAAGATTTCATTTATTGTGGACCAAATTTTTTGCAAGTACCCTTTGCAATGAGAGATTTTTGAATAATAATAATTTTTTTGCTTCCCGGACAAGTTTGGTATATAATTTTTGTATTTTTTATAATTAGTCAGGTCAATAACGTTACTGGTTTTGCAAGCTAACTTATATAGGTCATTGTTTCGGTATGAAGAGATTATCAGGCTATTAGACATCCAGGTTCGTATATGGGTAGTTTTTCGGTTTGATATACAAACTAGAAAGGTTGAACTGATAAAATCACTCAGTCCGTGCGTAAAACCCTTTGTGGCTGAATTAACATCCTGACAATCCAAAACCTTGGACCAGTCGAAGGATTTCAAATGGTCCGTGAACCTGTTCATATTCACAGTATTTTATATTCTATTATACGTAGGAGTGTTAGTTCTAGAGGGTTGAGTAGCTGGTAGGGAGGGTAGCGAGGGATAGATTGGAAAGTGATCCGACAGGTCAGAAAATATTATTTTGGAGGAGAGGTGGTTTCCCAGGGAAGTGGATACAAAAATGTTGTCAATTACAGTAGCTGTAGACCTCACAGGATCCACTCTAGTAGGAAAAAGGATTGTGGGAAGAAAACCACTTAAGGTGAATGTTTCAAAAAAGGTATCGCAATCATTATTATTGCTAACATTTAGTAAATTACAACTGAAGTCCCCAAAAACTATTGTCTTCTTTTGTGGTAAATTAATAAAACTAGAAAAATCATCAAACAGATTACAAAAGAAAGGGGTCGGAAATGAGGAGGGCTTATAAAATAATGAAAAAATAAAAGAATTCTCGTCAACACTTATGTCTACGATTATTGAATAAATGCATCTATTATTTATAGGTTTGCGAGAATAAGGATTCATAGTCTAATAGCCTGGTGAATTTCAGACTTGACCGGATGTAAAGAGAAATGCCGCCAGAGGACTTGGTTAATTTTCTTTCAATACGAATAGATTGAAAACCAGGGAGGTAAAATTCATTCTTATCATCAATTTCTGAAAGCCACATTTCCGTTATTCCAATTACGTCGAAAGGGCAGAAACCATTAATTAAAATTAAGTCTTCAAACTTAGTTCACTTATCCCGTATACTTCTGACGTTAAAGCAAATTACATTAAGTTTGGTCTCTTCCATTAGCTTAGGTTTCACATTTTTCACAAAATCAAAAGTGTCGAGATGTTCACAGTTAATTTGGTTTAAAGGGCTATCGGGGCTAGCTAAGGGGCTGGTGGGCAAATTATTTTGGTCATCGTAATAGTTAAAAACAACATTATTGCACAGTGATAAATTCGTGAGAAACGTAACATCTTGTGCAGTGCACATTTAAACATCCATTGAGGTCTGAGTTTCATCATCTCCTTGATTAGAATATCGGAAATCTTCTTCAGCCGACGAAATATCATTGGTGGTGATTTTGGACTGGGATGGAAAGTTTGCCGTTTTGTTCTTAGATTTCTTGCCTTTGACTAGGGCTATGGCACCGCACCGACTACCGTCTTGGGGGTTGTGGCAATTTCAGAGCTTGCATTAATTTGATTTGTAGTTGAGTCTACAGGCTTAACTAGCTTTGATGTGGAATCTATGTCCTTTTTCATGGAGGATAATTGAGCCAAAGCTATTTCTAATATGTCATCAAACTAGGAGTTTAGTGATAGCTTTCTTCTTGAGAATATTTTTGGTTTCCTCAGCTTCATTACTAACCTTAATTAAGTGACTGACTGTGAGATAAGTTGCAAGCCTTTGCCATTATTGGCTATTTTTAGATGAATCTTTTGGAGGGCAGGATGTTGAAGTAAACTTAGGTAAGGGATGGGGGGAATGACTAGAACCTTGAGTATGAACATTATTTGCCTCTTTTGGAAATGATACTGTCTTTGCATCTGCCACAGCAACTGTTGCTTGGCTTCTACTGGGCCAATGGGGTGTGGGTTGCCAAGGGATTCTTGCAGCTACAACTGAGTAGGGTAGGTTCATTTTATCATATTTTCTAAGGATTACAACTCGCTTTTGGTGAGCTGGGCAAGATTGTTTTTGGAGGGCTGTGTGTCCCTTACGGTTACTATTTCTGCAGAGAGGGTCTGACTCAGGGCATTCACTAATTGCGTGGCCGGTTTTCCCACACTTAAGGCAAGACGAATGGGACTGTTTGCAGTGTTTGTTGCTGTGGCCGTGGGCAAGACAAGTGGAGCATGGTGGGGTATTAGGCTTAAAAATCTTGTGAAAAAGGGACATACCGTACAAGAATATTTCTCCACTTAGCTCAACTTTGCTGGAAATGAGGATTGAATGGCTAGGGTGAAGAAAACCTTCTTTGTTTAAACTTAGCCTTATAGTAGTTGAAGGATTGATGAGAAGACCTGAAGAATCTATTAGTTCAGTTTGTATTTCCTCCACGTTTACACTGGTATCAACACCATACAGCACATACTTGTGTAACTTTTCCACATCTTTTTTTGTGGCTAAAATTTTTGAGCCATCAAGAGTTATTTCTTTGGATTTTGACAGGACATAGTCTGCCGCCTGAGAAGACGTAAAGTAAATATCAATAGACTCGTCCTGCTTGAAAACAGGTTCAAAATTTACCTTGGTGATCAGAAAGAAAGTTTTCCTAATTTGTATTATTCGATCTTTTGAAATGGGTTGGCCATTGGTTTTCTTGATAGAGACAGTATAATAATTGGGGTGATCGTTAGCACTAGTTTCTGGGACACTTGAAGAGAAGGGGTTGCACTATCGTTGGTGAACGAGTTTCATCCTTTTTCCTCTTTTTGCCAGGCGTCTCACCTCTTTCATTAGAGTTAGTTTCGGATAAGGCCTGAATTCCTGACAAGTGGCTAACAGTTTTGGATCGCGTAGGGGGGGGGGGGGGGGGGTTCTAGGAAGAGTTTTATAGGTAGGTTGGAATGGCGACTGGCTAAGAGTTTCAGTGGGGGCATCCTTCTCGGGTGGCAGCCTTAGGGGCTTTTTCCTGTCATTTATTCTGACGAGATACTGCAGATTCACAAACTGTTCATCAGTCTTAATCGCAGCTTTTAATCAGCAATAACACCAATATATTCAAGTATACACTAATAATAACTCACTTTGTATGAAGTGAGCAATCCCTCACAATTAAGTCTGAAAGTTAACTGCGCAATCTAACACAATACAGTACAAAAAGTAATCCGATTAGGTTCATAAGCTAGTTCCTTTTAGTTCAGATACTAAACTCATACTGAGTTTAGTGGCATTCATACCAATGCCACTTTAGAATTGGCATTGGTGCAGTATTTTTTTTTTCTTACATATTTGCGTCAATGCAGAAAAAATAAACTGTTTGCACAACAGAAGGGGTGACGTCATTGTCTCATTGATCTATTACCATATGCAGGGCCCATTGGCCCTACAAATCACAATAATTGCATATATCTTTCTTGTATGGTAGTTCCAATACTTTCAAATAATTGTTTTGTTTTTTTTTTTTATTTTTGTATCCTTCCCACTTTCCTAAGGAATGTAGATCCCTCATTAATTTTTCTTTTGGAAGATGGGTCATATTTCATAAAAGGGCAAAACCGGGCAAACTACAAGAAATCAAGTAGAGCCTATTCTTTTTACAATTGCTATTCTGTAATGACCATCAGTCTTGTTTTAAACTACAATAGTCAAACCCGACTTCATTTCAAGACATAAAAAAATAATAGAGAAAAGGAACTAGAGGAGAGGATTGCTAACAACAAAAAATTTGTTTACAATTGTGTTACAGGAAATTTTTGATGTTTTCCTCGGGTCAGCCGGGATCGAACCTGAGCGCCATCAATTTAACCCCTCAGACGTATCCACTATACCATCCCGAGGTATAGTTTGTAAGATTTATTCAAATAGTGATTTGTTAAATTAAATATAACAGCTGATGTAATTTGAAATAACAATTTATTGACAGCAGTATATTTTACAATCAAGATCATAAGTTCACTAGCCAGAAAAAACATTCTAACTCACAATTGCCAGCAGAATAAGGTGGTGATGACTTGTAGGATATGAAGGTAGTAAACTAGTATTATTAGAAAACAGTGGCTCCCTAAAGGATACATTATGGTATTAGGCTATGTCCACAGTTAAGGCTATTGAGAAAGAATCAAGAAATCAGAAAACAATTCTTATGGGTTATGTTTAGCCTATAACAACAGACTATTCAGGTAGGTAAGAAACAAATTTACCTTTTAAGTCAGAATTGCATTCTGAATCTAAATTTAACATTCATTTGTGTCAGAAATGGGTTCTCCCTATGCAAACTGTGTTAAATATGATTATTCTGCATATTATAAAGTAAGAATTGTTGTTTCAACATTTCCTTATGTGAAGGAGCTTATATAGGCCTAGCCTATACCTTAATTTTGGATTCAAGATTCAATTCTGACTATAGAGGTAAGTTTTTACCAAAGAGGTAAGTACTGGCATATGAAATTCTGTTAGACAGCAACCAGAGGGCAAGGACATTAGTGTTGTGTCAGTCCAAATTCTGACTACTCATTATAATCTTATGACACTAACTTGGCATTCAGCAGAGAGAGACTGAAACCAGAGTTTTGCTTGGATTCCCAATAGGCCTACTTAGTGCTTGAGCCAAACACAAAGTTCCATCTGAATAATCTGTTAATATAAACATTGCCCATTCTTACTTTATGATATGCTGGAAAATTTTAGTTAACACATTTTAAGGATTCTTCCTCTACAGGCCTACTTTATCTGCAATACAGGCCTCCTTTATGTACAAATAAAAAAAACTGATGTCATTTTCAACAGGTTTCTGGCTATTTTTGAGAATTCAGTAAATATGCTGTTCTAATAATTTCACTAGAATGGGAGTGAATAGATCACTTGATGTCTCCTCTATGCTCTTTTGTAATTCAATAATCACCCTTTCTGGGGGAAATTATATTTTGAGCCCTTAATCTTAGAATACAATTGCTTCCTAAAAGTTGCATTATTACTATCTATTTGTAAACTTTACAACTTTGACTTATGTCTGCAAAAAATCAAGAAGTTGAGGTATTAAATATTATTTTGGTACTTACCTGTTGGCTAGTAGCCTATACACACAAGAATGTGGATCTATAAAATCAGACAATAAGCAGTTTATTGCTATTTGTATACACAGACAATTAGCTTCAACTCAGTGGAAAGTTATATCTTAATAAATATTTAGTTGGTATTTTGGTTAGGTTAGATTACATTTTGCATGTACTCTTGTTGTAGTCATTCTTTGTCAAGATTTTGCTTGAATGCACCCACCAAATCAGTAGCCACTGTATCTTCAGAGAGTTGATTCCACAAGTTTGTTACTTACTGGCTAAAGAAATGGCTTATTTATTGGATTGAAGAGTAATTGTTGAAGATTTTTTTTTGTGAATGCTCTCTAATTACAAAATGTTCCAGTGGGGACAAGGAGATCAGGAAGAATATTTTTGGAAATAATGTTGCAGGCCTAATTATTTTGCCATATTTCCTCTAGCATGTAAGAGTAATCAGCATCAAAGTATGTAAATGCTCATATGTGTATGTATGAAGATATGGTATTTGTTTTAGGCCTTCAATCACTTTGATTGCTCTTTGCTGTACTCTTTCTAGTCTTTCTTTGTTTTCTTGGAATAGGGTGACACCAGGAACATTCTAACCTCTAGGGGTGGGCAAACTAGTGCCTTGTAGAGCTTCGTAAATACTTTTGGGTATCTTTTGGAGATATGTCTTTTGATCTTTCTGAGAGATTGGAGGGAAGACAACAATACAGATTTTATATGGGTGCTGAACTTAAGTTGATGATCAACAACAACTCCAAGATTTCTTTCTTCAGAAACTACTGCATAAAGGGGGTTACCTTGGAGATGGTACTGCTGATGTAGATTGTGATTGCCAAAGTGGATTAACTGGCATTTATCAGCATTGAAAGAGAGGAGCCATGTATCAGCCCAAGTCCCAAGAATAAGAATGTTAAGATCCTTTTGGATAAATTGCAGGTCAGAGGGTGTAGCTACTTAACCAATAAGTTTTGAATCATCAGCATAAAGAGTGAAGAGGTTTGAGAGAAGGTTGGGTACATCATTTATATTGAAATTGAAGAGACTTGGTCAAGAAATGGTCCCATAGCAAATGCTGCTTAAAACAGTTGAAGATGAGGAGAAATGACAGTAATGAACTCTTAAGGGTAATTAACTCTTATAAGTTGCATTCTTTCTGAAAGAATACTGTGTATCCACTGGCAAATAACCTCATCAACAGCTTCTGCTTTTGTTTGGTGGTGAGGAATTCATGACAAACTCAGACAAATGCTTTTGAGCAGTCTAGAAGCACCATGTTGACAGAGAAATTTTTATCCTACAATGATGTGACATACTCATATGCCTGTAGTAGGTTAGTTATCAATGATCCTATATATTCAAAGTCATGTTGAGGGGAAGTGAGTATGTTGTTAGTTTCAAAGTGCTGAATTACAGCTTTGCTGATAAATCTCTTGAGCACCTTTATAACTGCAATAGCAATGTGGATGGGACAGTCATTTTTGGCATGATGGGGCCTTTTTTGTGGATTGGTGATGTTTTCCACTCTGATGGTAGTTGTCCATTTTTTAGGTACAGCTGGAACAGTATACAGGGGAGAACTGAGAACATTTCAGCACTCCTTGAGAAGACTTGGATGCATCTCATTTGCTCATTGCTGATTTTTGTCATTCCTCATTCGCGTTTGTTAACACCAAGTTTATCAAGGCTAGTTAAGACCATTTCCTCAGTAACTGACAATTCTGGTATTGGATCAAGTATTAAATCTGCAGGTGCTGCAGGGATAGTTAGACAAGATCAGATGGTGAAAGCAGAGCTAAACTGGGTATTCTATTCACTAGCCTTGTCTACTGAGGATGAGTGGGTTAATCTGTAATGTTTGTGATCAGAAATGGTTTGGATTCTTAGCAGAAACATGTCTCTAAATGGATATGGGGTTTGCCTTAATATCTGTGGCAAGCTGCTCCTCATGTTCAGATTTCAGTTTCCTAATTGCATTTTGGGCAAGGATTTAAGCCTTTGCATACGTCTGCCAATTTCCCTGTGTTTTCTTGTTTTGTACCTTTTCTGGGCTCTGGCTATCCTGATGATTATTCTTTATGTATCGTTTGTGAGGAATGGAATTGGGAAAATATATGGAAGGGTGGATGGGAAGAATTTCTATTTAAATTCCCAAGTTTTGATTTCAATGAAGATGCAAAAAATTTCTAGGGTGGAAAAAAAGAAAATTAGATGTGTGGTGGAATAAAAGAAGAAAAAGAGGAATAGTTAAATATATTTTAAATGAGAAATAACAGGAGTGATCTAAGCAGTGCAGGTTACCAGTGAGTGCACTATCATCACTATCTAGTTTGCTGCTAAACAAGAAGCCCCAATGGATTTTTCATTTTCATTATTATTCAGAGATAATAGAAATATATGTCAAACATAAACTCTTGTAACATTATGAATAATAATAATAACAAACATTTTTATCAAAAGAAATTTCCCTTGACCCTCTCCTCCTTTTGTTAAAGAAACATTAACATTATTGCCCACAATTATTACAAATATAAGGTGAGAGTTTTGATGAAAATATATTCATAACAAAGGTGTACACAGGTCTGACTGTTTGGGGAGGTGGTAGTCAACTATTCTTTAAATTAATTCATATGTGGCCAATTACAGTTGCTGAGTGTTGGAAATTAAACGTAAAAATGGACATAGCCAGGATGCACAGTTCATTTCAATGTAAAAAGCAAGTAACTTTATAGAAAAATTGCCCCTTAGAGGAGCCACAGTTTTTTTATTTTTGGTCTTTCTAGTTATAATACTAATGGTTAGGAATTTGTATGTTTTTCCCCCTTTTCATTTTAAGCCTGAAACTTGCAAATAACAAATACCTGATTGTTAAGTGTTGTACATTTTGTTACGATTTTGTGCTTTGGAAATTTTTTCTTGGGGGGGGGGGCGTTGGTCAAACCAAAATAAATTTCTTTATATGCATTTTTGTTAATTTAGGCCCCTGGGTATGGCCTTGCTCTCTTACAATCCATCTAAAAGTTCCGTCAAAAGACACAATTAGACTGATCTGTCAAACTTAACCCCACCAAGGCCAAACAAGTCTTATAAGGAATACAACATCTGACTTCACATTGATTGTTGGCTTCTTCAATCTTTTTCCGCCAATACTTCTTGCATCAGCGTAACCTCATTCTCCTACTATATTTAAAATTCACTAATTAGATTTATAACTAAACAAAGCACGCGTGTCCGTACAACAGTTGAATTTAAATGTTATGAACTTTCATCAATTTGCATAATGTTTCAATTAATTAATAATGCCAATTTATTCAGTTAATCCAGTCAATAAATTAACTCGCCCCAATTCGATTGGTTTATTAACTAATAGTAGTTATAATTTAGTAAAAATAACTATCTTCTTGTGTCTGAGAATCATACTTGGGTCTTTGCCTGATCTCAGTTGTTGCTTGTTAGGATATAATCCACAAAGAGATACACTGAGAAGCCATTGCTGAGTGGCCCAGAAGGAGCTAAGCTGTAGCAAGACGGCTTTGAAAAATGGTTGTTTTGTTGAAAATGACTAGAGTTGTGGGCATGGATGTTTCCATTTTCTCTAGATTTCTTGGGACTCTCAGTCTTTATTGGAGGTCCCCTAACTAAAAGATGATCATGTTGTAAAATACAGCCAAGACATGGCTTGTCAAGCTTAGTGTTTGAATTTTACCGTTCTTTATTAGAGTTTGAATTATTCTCATGAAGAAAACTTCTATTATTCTTTCTTTTAAAACTTCTTAGAAAACTTAATATTAATCTCATGCAGATATATTTATTTCGAAAATCCTTTTTTACTGAGAAATTTGGTTGTTCTGCTATAGATGACTCAGTAATTGAACGATTCAAACGAGTTGCTAAGGTTGAGGAAGTTCATCCCCTCCTAAGACTGGGTGTATTTTTTAGCCATCCAGATCTTCACGTCATCTTAGATTGTGTTGAGAAGGGGCAGAAATTCTACTTGTACACTGGTCGTTGCCCCTCCTCTGATGCAATGCACTTAGGGCATTTGATTCCATTTTTGTTTACAAAGTAAGTCGTAGTTTTAGGATGATTGTCATAGTTTATGACAATTATGATTTATATATTTTTCATAGAATATTTTTATTTTATTATATTCACTCTTATTTTATTATATTCATAGATATTTTGTAATATAAAAAATATTGTTTGATAGCTTGTAATTATGTATTTATATAAATAGTACATACTTATGCTCTAATTTTGTATTTAGTTCTATAGTTTTAAGTTGATTTCATATTCATAACAATTAAAGCTAATACTAAAGAGCTGATTATGCGACTACCTAACTAAACAAATATCTTTTTGAACATAACTTTGTATTTGATTTTTTAAATCTTGTATTATTAATTATTTTAATCATTTGTTCATTTACTTGGTGCTTCAATATCTATAGATATTATTTTTCAAAAAAAAAAAATCCAACTAAAAAAACAAAGCAAACGATTATGCTTTGAAATCTGAACCTGTTTTTTAGTTTGATATTTATGCTTATTTATCACGATATATATATATATATATTTACACTAGGCAATCATGTAAGTGGTGTTTACTATTTATTTAAGGGTAGTTATTCGATGATACCGTGGAATCATGTAAGGGATATTTTTGATGATGTGGAGAAGTCATGTAACGGATTTTTTTTTTTAACTGCGGATTTTGTATTTTCTCTGGTATTTTTTCAAAATAGCAGACAATCATTAATAGCTATTGACAAAGGTTGCGAATAGTGGCTCTCCAGAAGGAGACATACAAGGACAAAAAGAAATGCGTTTTTAGATTGCTAATTTTATTTTATTTATGAACTTGTTCACGTTTTTTGGCAATTCATACCCCCCCTCCTCTCTATATAGCCGTAGGCTATATACAAAGCAAACAAAAAATAAAAGTTGCTCTATTATATTCCTTATTTTATGCTCTTTTCCATTATAATAGTCGTTGCCCTGGTAATGCACCCCCCCATTACATTGATGGAAACATATATAGCCCTAATAATATAGCTGTTTATTGTTCTTTCAATCGATTGGTCTGTTGTGAAGTCGGTTACTCCCTATCGACTTCAAGATATTCAGTTTAGCTGGAGTGTTTGCTGAATATTGGATAAAATAAACTATTTTAAATGAGTTAAAAATGTGAGTAATAATAGAAGGAAACATGATGATCTGATCAATATAAATATATCCTAGTTTTTATATAGCAAAGAGATATATAAGATAATTAAGGGGGAGGGTGAATTGTAAAAATGTAAACAAAACCGTGAAATTGAACATAAAATCAACAATCTAAGATCTTTTTTGTTCTAGCATGTCTCCTTCTGGAAAACCGCTATTGTTAACCTTAAGTGGGCTATTTTTTGACGTAAGAGTAAAAACATCAATTAGTATTTCCTAGTTTTTCGTATTAGTATACGAAAAATTAGTATATTAGTATACGTATTAGTATACGTAGCGTTCTTGTAAGTTTTTTTTTTTTCATGATGCATATACAGTTTCTTTATGACAATGGGCCCTCATGCTATTATACTTTTTTTGCAGTTGTTTCTTTTTAGATTTGCTATTTCATTTGTATTTTATCGTACTCTTTTATTTACTATAAATAGTGTCTTGATAATTTACTTCTTTTTCCTTTATGAATTTAAGCATTATCTGGTTTGTTAGTACCTTATTTCTTTCCCAAATACGGTGGGAAATGGAGAGGAAGAAAATTTTAAACCGAAATGATTTCTATTTTTCGCTTTAAGCTTTTTATGATTTCTGTTATATTATTATCCAAAAATACGGTATAAGCCCATAAGAGGGATTGCCCCCCCTCTAATGTGTAAATATATAGCCCAATTTATATATGTCCCAAGCCTTAAATTGAATCAACGTTGACGTAATCAAGAAACGAAAAAACACATGTGAAATATATCACTTGGGCTGTATATTTGCACGTTGGGGAAGGGGCGAGGGTAAAATATAATTGAAGCGCCTTCAAAACGTGTTAACTAGAATTCTCCTACACATTATGAAGTAAGAATTGTTTTCTTAACACATTTCTTTCTCAACAGCGCCAATTCTAGGCTTATACCAAAAAGACTCTTGAATTTATTCAACATATTCTCTTGATAATCATCTTTGAATCTAAAATACAATTTATGAACAATTACGTCAGCTATTCCGAAAGTAACTTATGCTTTAAAATAAAAAAAACAAGATGATTTGTTTTTTAACTTACGCTTTCGGGATCTACACCCTTAGCCTAAAATTCATCGCAGTTAATCGCCTGTTGGTAAAACTGGCTTTGATTTTTTTTACATTTTCATTTTTCAGTTCTTGTCAGTTTGGATGTGGCCAAATTAAAAAGTTTTTAAGACTTTGGGAAAAATTGAGTTTACAGCCCGCCTTTTTAAACTAAACAGACTATATTGACTTTTTCAAAAGATTTTTTGACAGAGTAAACGTAGGAAAACAAAGAAAAAAAAAACAAAAAAACAGTCAACGAAAAAAGGCAGAAAAATAAAAAAAATCGGTTGAGTATCTTCCAAATGTATTCGCTACAATTTTTCTGCATATTATGAAGTAAGAATTGTTTTCTTATTATGTTTCCTTCTCAATAGCCCCAGTTATACGCTTATACCATATTTTGTTTTCTTTTTCATTTTTGTCTAATGTAAATACTAAAATAAGGTACTTCTCTGAGGTAAAAATTAGTCAGAAAAAAAAGAAAATCGTAAGAATTTCTGTTGAGAACGCCGTTCAAACCGTCATCAGTGAAGGAATAAGATTTTTTTTTTACAAAGTTACTAAAGTTTAAAGTCTACCAGACAATTTTGACAAATCTGACAAAACAAAAACTAACACAAGAAGTTCCTTTCTTGAATAACAGTGAAAAGGCAGCTGATTATTAAACCCATATTAAGTGGCATATTAAATTATCAAATGGAAAAATTTGTGGTCTAAGTTTTTGAGCGGAGGTCGTGGCCCAGCTATTTGTATTTTTATCCCCTTCTCCCTGGATGTGTGTTCTTCGTTGTCTCTTCGTTCTCTTGTGTTTTGTCACCCTTAGCTAATCTGGTCTCAGGAAGTAAAATTGATTTTCTTTTGCCCTAACTTGTTCTCACAGTATTTGGAAGTCCTCTATTTTCACTCAACAGAAAGAATCAGGAAAGGGGTTTTTTGATATTAAAATTGATTTTGCTGTACCTTTTATAACTTGCTACTGAGTCTCAATAAATGTCCCCCCTCCCCCTTTCCGCCATGGATATGACAGAATCATGTTTTCATTTTTGTTTACTTCTTTGCTTCAATTGTCTAAAGCTGCTAGATTCTATTAATTCTAGATAATCTATAGCAGCGTACATAAAAGGCGTCAATGCATATTTTATTGGAAAGCTGGCCAAGTTGGCTCCCCAAAAAATCGTTTAGTATGCAAAATAGAACTTATTGTTTTGTTATATAGAGGACGTCATTGTAAACTAATTACTTTAAGCGCTGCTTAAAGTAATTAGTACAAATAAGAACCTATAGTTACCCTCCAGCTGCTGAACGTACTGTTTGATGTCTAGCCGTGACGAAGGTTTTTTTTAAATACGTTGTCAAGGTTGGATGGGCTAAAACCAGTCCTGGTTTCCAAAATCATGTCTAGGGTGTTAATTCTCCTGGATGTATGAGGTGTCAACCGTGGTTTAAGAAAATCCCCTGAGGATCAAACGAGGTGGGAAAATAAGTTATCTTGCTAGTACTCCTTCTGAGGATTAAGCATTGCTGAAGGATGGGGAGTAGTGATAGAGTCTCCCCTCACTTTTGACAGACGAGTGTTGCCTCTCCTATCCGATCTGAAGCTGGCGTTCTTGATATGGCGGAAACTAGTGATGGGCACCTTGACACTACCGAGGAAGGCTTATTCTATGAAGACAAAAAGAGATGGGAAACCCCTATCCAGAGATACCAAGCCTGAGAGGGCATTAATAGTCGTGTGGTAATTGATTCTGTCTTCTTTTTTTACGTGGGGGAGTGGGCGCCAGTTTTGACCCAGTTTTTTTGGGGTTCGTCCGCAGTAATAATCAGTATGTTAATAGTAACAATAAGGACTTGATTTGTTTCTAAAACACGAAAATATCTGGAGTTAATCAGCTTGCCTTCAGAATATCACCAGATTTGTTTTTCTCAGCAGAGAAAGATGCTTCAGACAGTGAAATTTTATCTTCTTGACCTGACAGGAATTATATAACAGTCTGCAAATGGCCTTTATACAATCCTTTTTTGTATCCATTTTCATTTTCTTTGAAATTGCAATCTGTCGAAGTTGCAATCTCCTTGACTTTAGGCGCTAAAAGCTTTTTCTGAATGAATATGACAGAATCATTTCATTTTTGTTCATTTTAAATATTAATGGTCTGAATTTTTACTTCTTTGCTTCATTTGTCTAAAGCTGCTAGTCACCCTCCAGCTGCTGAACGTACTGTGTGATGTCTACTCTGCTACCCCACTTTTCCACGGCGGGCCAGCTCCAGGCACTAAGACAGTCCACGAATGGCCTTCCTACGTTTTTTTTTCAGATTCGGTTTTTAAATGGCTGCAGGAGGTTTGAGATATTTTTTTGTATTGCCTTACGAGGAACTAAAATATTTTAGAAATGGTCTTGATAGAATTGTTTTCTTATATTCTTTATTTTTTAGATGGTTACAGGAAGTTTTTGATGTTCCAGTTATTATCCAAATTACAGATGACGAGGAATATTTCTGGAAGGAGTTGAGTTTAGAAAAAGTAAAAGAAAATGCAGTCGAAAATATAAAAGATATTATAGCTATTGATTTTTACCCAGACAAGACGTTCATTTTCAAAAATTTGGAGTATATGGGGTAATTATTCTTTTTTATCGTTTTCACTATTTTATCAGATTTACGTCAACAAGAAAACAGATAAATAGAGAGTACAAGACATAAGTCAGGATATAATAACATTACCGTATCTATGGTGGGTGTTAGTTATAAAAACTTATAGTTTTAGCATAGTAGCATGACCCATTAAAAATATTGGAAAAATAGATTAAAAATTAAATTATTAATTAAGACAAATTTAAAATTAAACAACCAATTAAACAACCAAAAAATGACACAATTAAACAACCAAAAAAATGAGAGAATTCCTGAGCATTTAATCTATGAATAAACACTGAAGGATAGTATTAACTTTTTAAAATACAAAGAATATACGTGTAGACAAGGCTGACGATTTTATAGCGTTAAATATATAAGACGCATTTGCGTTTAATATATAGAACCTCATAATTTTGAACGTTTGGCACATAAAATGTTTAACGTTATACCGTGTTTTCTGTAACTTGTAACCAGATATTCCCAAATTCTTGTGAAAATGGGTCAATATAAAAACTAAGTCATATCTTAACATTGGACAATCTCTGTTGCTAGGTTGGAAAAAAAAAAAACAAGGCTGAAACACCTAAAGACAAAAAATAAAAATTTAACAAACAACCACAAATTAGTAACTGAGAAAGAGTAAGACTGAAACGACTGGAGAAAACAACTATTATAACAAATAATTATAGAACAACAGTAATTATTTACTGAAAAAGAATAGTTAAAAAAACTGTAAAAATCAAACAGTTCGTGGTAACTGTTGCCTTGTTTTTAGAAAATAAGGAGAAACACCCCTTAAAGGGCACAGAATCTTAACAAAAATCACACCATCATATTCAGCATATCAGAGAACCCTATAGCAGAAGTTCAAGCTCCTATATACAAAAATGTGGAATTTTGAATTTTTTGCCACAAGACGGATCACGGATGCGTGTTTATTTGTTGTTGTTTTTTTGTTTTGTTTTTTTTTCCAGGGGTTATCGTATCGATCCAGTGGTCCTAGAATGTCGTGTGAGGGCTCACTCGAACGGAAGTGAAAAGTTCTAGTGTTTTTAAGTAACCAAAAAATTGGAAGGCATCTAGGTCCCCTCCCACGCTAATTTTTTTCCAAAGTCACAGGATCAAAATTCTGAGATAACCATTTTATTCAGCATAGTCGAAAAACCTGATAAATATGTTTTTGGGGACGCCTTACTCCCCCACAGTCCCCGTGGGAGGGGCAGCAAGTTACAAACTTTGACCAATGTATGCACATAGTAATGGTTATTGGGAAATGTACGAACGCTTTCAGGTTTTTTTTTCAGTTCAGGGGAGGGGTTTTGCGGAGGAAACTTTCCGGGGAGAAATTTGTCATGGGGGAAGGAAATTTCCATGAAAGGGGCGCAGGATTTTTTTAGCATTTTTTTAAAGAACAATGAAAAAATAAATATGAAAAAATTTTTTCAACTGAAAGTAAGGAGGAGCATTAAAACTTAAAGTGAACCGAAATTATAACGCATATGAGGGATTTACCTCCTCCTAATACCTCGCTCTTTACGCTAAAGTAATTTTATTAATTTCAACTATTTATTCTACGGCCTTAATGATTCAGGGGTCATTCTTAAAGAATTGGGACAAAATTTAAACTTTGGTGTAAAGAGTGAGGTATTGACGAGGGGGTGAACCCTCTCATATACGTAATAAAAACATACGAACAAAGAAAATCGTTACAAAAGTTAATTCATGAGTTACGTAAATTTTTACTAATAAAAACGTTCGTAAAAAAATTAAAAGTTCTAGTTGCCTTTTTAAATAACCGAGAAATTGGAGGGTAACTAGGCCTACTCCCCCGCTTCTTTTTTCTCCAAATCGTCCGATCAAAACTATGAGAAAGCCATTTAGCCATAAAAATAAATTAATATGCAAATTTTGTTTGAATTATTCATGTGCGGAAAGCCACAATCAAAACATGCATTATTTCAAAAACGTTCAGAAAAAAAAGAAGTGTTTTTAACTGAAAGTAAGGAGCGAGCTTAAACTTAAAACGAACAGAAATTAATCCGTACATTAATCTCGCTCCTTACTTTCAGTTAAAAAACACTTGTTTTTTTTTATTTAATAACTGAAAAAGAACAGGATTGCTTTGTATCTATGGAATCTCTGAAACTATTTTTCTTTCTTTCTTATGCTAGGTTCTTGTAATTTTGTGTATTTGGCTCTGGTCATATTCAGAAGTTGGTGTATGCTCTGTCTCCCGCATGCTTATCTTCAGGACGAATAAATTCATTCGGAGAAAACCAGCACTGCAATGCGCATGTACAGCTTGACGATTTATTCGATAATCTGATTTGGAATTTTAGCTAAGGAATTTACGGATTTAATGTCCTCTGAATATCCAATTTAATCGATTTTTGTCCTGCTCACTTCAAAGCCGATATTTATTGTCTTATTGAATATGTTTAATTTTTGTAAAACTCAGAACAGTCCGATTCTGCATAAGATTAACAAATGGCTTGTATTTGTTTTCTCCTATGTTATTTTATTTTCTATATCAGTGGTTCTCAAGCTAGGGGGTGGCGGGCGAATATTAAATGGATTGTGGTTGTGATCATTAGTATTTATAATGTTCAGATTCCGTAGTGGTGAGTAGGGGAACTTATTTGTTATAATTGAAAAACAATGCAGGTGTCCCCAAATGAATGAAAGACTGCTGAAGTAAGAAACACGACTTAAACAATTTTTGTTTTTACATAATTCCACCTGTCCATTTTTGTACAAAGTAATTTCAATGGAAAAAATGTATTTGTTTCCGATTTTTCTTCATTACAGTTTCAGCATCCATTCAATTTTTAATCACTGTGAGTTTGGTATACCCAATTTATTTCTGTGCTTACTTTAATGGAAACCATAGCCAAAAGTCCGGCCTCACATAGATATACGTCAGTAAAGAGGAGGACTTTCATAGATTCATCAAACAGGCAAGGATAGTTATCAGCAACTGAAAGACGGAATTTCGACATCTGTTTACGATTGCAACTATTTTCAGCGAAGTCTTTCAGCGATCTTCCGGTAAATCATAGGTAATGTATTGACCTTTCCCGGTCTCAATGTAGTAGGGATGATCCCGCCTTCACGAACTGTTCAAAAACAATTTAAAAAGCTGTATTTAAAACTAAGCCAAAAAGTAAAAAAATGTGAATATACATTGTATGATCCTCTATCCAAATCTGCGTTCTCAATTTTGGAACTCTCTGAATTTCAAGATAAAGATTGCGATATATTTAATGGCCCATAGGTTTGACCCATAAAGAAAGGGGGACCAGGTGCTTTTTACTTAAGGAGGGAGGGTACATTAAGTGTACTTTTGAATATCTATTTTCAGTTTAGTTTTCGTAGGATAAGCCTTTTAAAAATCTCATACGGACAACAGGTGTGGGGCAAAAATATACATTTTTTTAAAGCCCCCCCCCCTCTGTGAAATTTAATTCCTGTTTACATGCCTCTCTCCCTTCCCTTTTTTGCCAAAAGGTCACCTGTTGAATAGTAAATAAATATTGTAAAACCAAAACATGTTCTCACTGTACTCGCCACCTTTTCCCCAATTTTCAATTTTGAACTTAGTCTACTATGCAACATGTCAAGTTTCTAAGTCCGAATTAATTATTAAAAGATTTTTAAAAAAAAGTATGTTTGTGTCTCTTGCTTGTTTTTTCTACTCTAAGTTAAATTCATACTTTTTGCAATTAAAATTGTTTCGACGTCAACTCTATGGTTGTCCATGAGGAA